>NC_046364.1:29788486-29905874 GCF_011125445.2 Fundulus heteroclitus
GAGAGAGGAGAGAGAGTTGGTGCTACTCCAGTCAAAGCCCAGACATTTTCAAACCTTCTACTTTTTTAATCAAGGTCTATAGGGGATAAAGCGGCGGACTGTGGGACAGCCATATGTTACTACAAAATCAAATTTTCAGGTAGACATTCCACAATGATACAGGAGACAGAAAGAATAAATACAAATTGATATGGTTCTTTCAGTACAATGTAGAGTCTACTATTAGCATTAATGCAATTAGCAAATTTGTCAGAGACTGCCACAGATATAAGGATACAATCTGATTTGAAATAATGCTCAGTGCAGTATGGTGTCTCAGCAGAAGTATTTTATTCGAACAGTGTCCTACTCTGGAATCCTCTTATTAAGAATAAAAAAAAAAAGAAAACACAGTAGAGAAACGTTTGTGGAATCGGACATCACATCCTGGTTTTAAAAGTTATATAACCTTCAATTCAGGTTGTATAAATAGAGGTCCAGCAGAGCTTGTCAACAAAAACAATTAAAATTGTATACTATCAGAAAGAAGGTAGTTTTTCTTTTTTCTTTTTGTATTTGCCGACTACTTCAGATAACACTTAAAATGAATGTATTAACTTAATCACATAAAAAAATGTATAGCTGTCAATGACCAAACACAAAGCTTATCCTTGCTAGTATAATAATTAGGATGTATGAATGTGCTTCTTTATTGTTGTAACTTCCCAAAAGGTAAAATGCAACATACAGAAAATAAGGAATGCCATTGATTGAAATGCTGGAGTAAAATATGCAAACAAAGAAAAAGCAAACTGAAAACATCCCAGTAGAACAATTATGGATCTAATCTGGATGAAGGTACAGCTCGCCTCACTCACTACCATTTGCATCATAACATGGTGTGCGATATTAATTTCTGAGTTTACTGCCTATTGGAAGTGCATGCTATGAAAGCGATTAAGGGCCCAAACAGGAAAGCAATTTGCTGTCACATGGATTTACCTCTATTAAAAAGAAACATCTTGTTAGCCATTTGGAATTAGAGTCATTTGGCAAAAGGCGGTCGGCTGTTGTTCTCTGGTAAAATAAGTAATTATGCTATTTCTTTCTTCTGTTCCACTTTTTCTTTGATTTGTGCGAACAAAGTGGGAAGTGGTGGATGGAGGGAGTTACTGGTTGCAAAAGGTAATTAAAGTTGTTGGCTATCTGTTTGGTTAATGTAGGGATCAAGCCAGTTGAGTGCATTAGAGGCAAAGAGTAAGCTGAGGCACATCTATTTTTTATTTATTTTTTGCCAAGTCTACTAGCCTCCAGATCACTCAAATCTAATCCATTTATCACCTTTTCCAGTCAATTAAGCCATATACTAAAACCCAAACAATTTGTCCAAAAACACTGGGATTAACTTTTTTTTTACCTGGTTTTCTCACTTCAGTCACGTCCCAAAGCATAAAAGCCTGTTTGACTAGCATGCTTACTGTTTATAATAACCAACCTTAGGCACATTACATAGTGATTCCTTTGTATGCTGTGGATTTGTGGTGACCTTCAATTTTTTTCTTCATCAAGTACTTTTAATGTGTTATTTACAGATAGCCACGAAAACCTCTTACCAAACACTGATGACATAAATTAGTCTCTATAATATCAATCTAATTGTGACATTGACTTGTTCAGATAAAAACAATTCTACTATGAATGTTAATTCATCTAAAACGTATATATCTCATATGAATTTCTTTATTTTTGATATTTAAATAAAAGCTCTTGAAATAATCAAAGGAGTTTTTTAATGTGTAATGCTCTGGAATTTTAATTTTCCTCAACACATTTTGCTCATTTAAAAAAAATAAAAAGGAAAATTATTTAAAATCAACTTTTGAAAATCAATAGATTGCCTTGAAACATGAAATTCAACTTGATAATTATTTGGTTTGAAGTTTATGTCAAAGTTCCAATTAGGGATCAACTACAGTACAGGTTTCTGAAAAAAAAAATCAGGACCCCTTCCTACCGCATGCGTGGCCAAATCGGATTTTTGGGGTGTCAAGTGACCAGGTTAGGCTTATTAAACCAGTGAGAATGCTCAGATCTTGCCCAAATCTGATATTTTACAGTCATACTTGAGACACTTTGGCTATGTTCCCACTGCAGGTTTCAATGCTCATTTCCAATTTTTTTTTTTTTTTTTTTTTTTGTGAGGCCGTTCCTATTGCTTTGAAGATTTGCATATTGCGTATGGCCGTGAGCTACATCCCAAACCAAATGGTTCCTATACGAGCTGCCTCGAGTAGAAGTTTTGCATCTACCATCTGTCTTGCTTATGCTAACTGCTGTCACCTCCAGCCACTGCTGCCCCAAAGTTGTGAAACGTGTTGTTGTAAGTGAAGTCAAAGACATTAAATCTGCCATGGCAGTTCCCAGTGAAGTCACATTCAAAAAGATCAGATAAGAATCAGATTCAGGACCACAAATGGAAGTGGCTTAAATGTGACTTGAAAAGATCATATTTGGGCCAGATATGCATTGTGGGATATCAGGGCATCAGGAAACTGTCTTCTGCTTGTTTACATAGCTTGCATCCACAACGCTATCTTTGTTGTCTGGTAAAAAGTGAAAATATGGTGTAAATGGGCTGTCATTAACTGACACACTCATTCACACGATGACTTCATTTAATTTCTCTGCAAAGAGTTTTGTTTTTCATCCATACCTCTAACAGAGTCACTTGGTGAGTTAATGCACATCTGAGTCCAAAGTAAAGAGCCTCCAGACATCCCAAAAGCCAATACCAGGAAAGTATATTAGCACATGCCTTTTTTTTGGAGTTATCTTTGCCAGGAAGAACCACTGTTTGAGCAGATGTGACTTTCCCTCCAGCCATGAGAGGCATTGATGTGGTAAAACTAAGAAGCATAAAAGCAAGTGGTTTCAAGAAAGTAAAGAGCCTTGTTTGACGCAAAGTTGTCACACAACTTTTCTGGGTTTATACCTGACACTTTGGTTCAGTTTGTTGCATATCCAGGTGGTCATCTGAAACTGTAGGTTTCTGTAGGTTTCTGTTAGTATGAATATTTCTGTATTTTCCATACCTTTGGATAATCATCCATTATGTTTACTTTTTCCCCTTCCCTTTGGCTTTTTTGCCTGCTTCAGGGCATAAGTTTAAACACAGCTGAAGGAACTCCAGAAAAGTCACTGACTCTGTATGATACTTACTAAGGCACTGTGCACATAACATTGTTTGTTTTTTCATCCTCCTAAATGTTATCCCCTCAAAATTAAAATTAGATTTTATGACTCAATGTTAGGATATGAAAACACTTTCTGTCATCTCCAGAGAAAGGACTAGTAAAACATCATGGAAATTAGACCTTTAACTGGCTAAGATATAACTCATAAAACTTAGTTTTTATCGAAAGTAGCCTATGAATTTCTTTTAATTACTTTTCTTAAACTTAACTTATAAAGCAAAACTTCTTTAAAAGTGTGATCAAATTGTGACACTTAATGATTCTGATAATGGTTCAATATAATTTAAACCAGCTTTTCAACCAGCTACACATTGCCCATTGAGGCCATTTTCATAAAATTTCTAAAAAAAAATTTTTAAATTGAAACACAACAATGTGGGCCTCACTGCTATTACACACACAACTGGTTTTAGTTGTACACTTTATTATTCTAAAATTTAAAAACCCTTAACACAGTTAACACAGTTAAGAGATGCTTTGAAATTTCAGTACTTGTTTGATTTTATTTTCTACAGAAATGTTTTACATGTGAATAATTATTTTATTTGTTTGCATGTTGCAGTTATAAGTTATTTACCTTAAGAATAAACATTTAACCACTTGTAATGTTTTCCAAAACATTTGCTAGTCTGTACCAACAAGCCCAATTAAAAGGAATACGTTAGATTTTTTTTAGGTTTTGTGAATGTATTATTAGTAACAGTTTCTTTGCCTGAAAAACACAGATAATATATTTCAGAGAGTCTGTATGAAAATTGTGGAATAGCTAGTGTGACAGGTGCCCCTATTTTAGCTGACTTTAGTAACTTGAATAGAATATGGTCATTCCAGTGGGATATAACACCATTTTAAAGGATACTGGTGGATACTAAATGTTGATACGTTCTCTGGAGACAATTAAGTTTGTCGCTTTTTCCAAAGCCAAAAAAACGATCAGCTGATTAAAAACAACTACAAGACCTGGAAAAGTACAGAAATGCATCTTGTTCAATGCTACTGTAGAAATATAGTCTATCACAAAATCCAAAAGTTTATTCCACTTTCGGTCTACTTCAAGCAGACTGACAAGTTGCTGCTGATGAGGCGGATTCATACATCCAGCAAATACAGCACAGATACTTGGTTAACCTGAGAAAACTGCAACAAAATCGATAATGGTTTAGCGAGGAAGTGAAGATGGTTAATATCTGTTAATAGAGTGTTATGTACCATATATACTAACTTCTGCTTGGGTTGTTTTAAATTGCTAGACATGTTTTAATTTGATAAAATCAGCTAAGCAGTCCGACTAGCTAATAGTCCTTATATGCGCAAAAATTCCTTCAATATTGTAAAAACTCATGGTGATATGAGATTTATCTACAGCATGAAAGGAAAGCTATATTGCTAAGTTTACTAAACCTCACCTTTTAAAGCCAACTGCTACAACTTCTAGATGATTAGTATGTTCTGTGGAATTTCATGAATACCAGATCAGCGGGCTTTCTGTCCAACCTAACATAAGCTCACCTAACTCCTTCAAGGAGCTGAGAAAAAAAAGGGATTTATTGGGTGGCATGTACAGCTTCGAAGGTGTTTTATGGTTGGACCAGGAGGGCCCATTTACGGTGAACTGCATGCTCAGTCTTGACCACAGGTATTGATCGCTAGCAATGGTCATGGCGTGGCTGACTAGTTAAAGCCGTGCATGTGCCCTCAGTGGGAGATGAAAATGAGGCCTTAGTGTGTAATGATCTGTGTATGAGCAGGAAAAAGAGGCCACAGAGACAGGATGAAGAGAAATGAAATGATTCCCTTACTCTTTCAGGAGAGGAACTGTGCTGAGCCATCCTTGGCTGCTTGATGTTAGATTTGTTTTTGTTTTTTTGTGGGGGAAATTAAAAAAGAGAGAATGGGATGAGATGGAGATAGGAGAAAAGGAAATAAATGCCTGGAAATGGATGGAGTAAATGACTGCATCCTGGTGTTGAGAGTTGAATGCGGAACACTCAACTGGGGATAGACTGTTATGTGAGCTGTCTGAAAGCTGACCAGCACAGGTCCCTGCATTTCAACCCATCATACTCTGTGTCTGCTGGTGAAAACAGAACCACACGGCATCCTAATTGGCATAAAACAGTTGTCTCCAACAAGCAGAAAGCAAGGGAGAAACTAATTAAAGACTAATTTTTAAGTATTTCCTTGTTCTTAAATGAGTGACAGCAACATGTCTTCTTTTTTTCATATCAAAAAGAAAACATAAGGACTGACTTGCCAGTGCAAATTCTCTGCTATCTGGGACATCGCAACAGCAGACAGGCTTAAATTGGAGGCAACCGGACATTCGTTCAGTTCTTTCTGAAAACGTTTCAACGCCTATCCAAGAGTCTTTGTCAATTTTGGTGGCTCGCACTTGAGCAACCTGTAGTTGGTGCACTGCTGTTTATAAGGACATGGAGGCCCCTCCTCCTCAGCACATTCTAAGTCAGGTGCAAATCAGTGGCCCACCTGCCATTGTCTTGGGTCGTTAGAAGCTGTTGCTTGGTGTGAGTAGAGTACTTGGTCACCTGAATGATGATGAGACTGCTGATGTAATCTCTTTGCAATGTGTTGGAGGACCAAGCTGTAAACACTGGAGAGTTGAAACAGCAGTGCACCAAATACAGGTTGGTCAAGTGAGAGCCACCAGAATTGACAAAGACTCCTGGATAGGTGTCGAAACCTCTTCAGGAAGAATTGAGCAAAAGTCCGGTTGCCTCCGATTTAAGCCTGTCTGCTGTAAGGACTGAACAAAAGGACTGAGTCCACATAAACTGTACAGCAACACCTAAATCCAGCTACTATATGCTAGCTGGGTAAGCTGCACAACATCACTGCTTTACAGTAAGATTGTGAGGCACAAATAAACAACACAATTCCACTGTGAATACCACTTCTATTCATGGTCTGAATTTGTGAGTAGTCTGCAAGATGTGCGAATTGGACAATCACGCATTGTCACAATCGCTTGGAAATGGGCTAAGTTCAAGAATAGAGTGGCACTTCCTTTACAACAGCTGAATGAAACAGCTTAAACAGCAGTGACGGTGGGTGTGAAAATGCCAATCACTGAGAACAACAGATAGGGTACTGTAGTCACAAAAGGAAGTCAAATAAGGCAGAAAAAAAACCTTATGCATATCTGGGAATATACAAGTCCAAGTTCTCAAAAGATCTGCAGTTAGTCTAATGATGCTGCAGGGAAGGACTTTATTTAAAGACAGTCCGAACTTTAAGGTAGCACGTGAAGCATTACATGACCTCATCCCTAAAGCCTCTAACCTCCAACCCACGGGGACAAGTGCCTGTTCATTTCATCACAAAGGCCTCATTAACGCAAACCCCTTGCCATCATTAAGACATCCACAATAACATTAATTGAAAGACAGATTAAAAATAAATTAAGAAAAATGCATCACAGAATGCCTACGTGCACTTCATAAATCACCCTGGCAAAGCCAGGAGCTGGCTCCCCATAATTAACTGCAGACTATTTATTTTATCCTGACGGTATAAATTAGAATTCAGACGCACAGATTATATTAGGGCTGTCTGCCATGCGGAACTGCTGAGGGGTGTGCAGAATATTTTAAGGATACAAAGAGGAGAACAGAAAGAGAGTATGGGAGAGAGCGAGAGAGATAATATGTAGAAAGGCAAACAATATGTAAATGCATACAAAGTCGAAAGATAACATTTGCGTCCCCATAGTGAAAGTATTTATTCAGGCAGTGCATAAAGAAACAGGAGACAACACAATTAAGAGCGACAATCAAGTGCATGATTAAATGAAACAACACACGCTTGATTAAATGAACCGTTCCATCAACTTCTCATCGTTAAGAACAAGATTCAAATTCTGCTGCAAGTTTAAGCAGTTTGCTGGCAGGAAGCCTGTGATCAGTAATAGGCTGGTGACATAACACCGCCCGGGAAATTTCTCCTCATTCTTCCCTGCTGTTTCGTGCTTTGCTCTCCTGCTGTATCACAACCTGGCCATTTCACATGCAATTGCAGACTAAACCTCTCCTGCCAATCAGCCTCAGCACCCCCCCCCCCCCCCCCCCACCCCCCAACAGACACACTCGTGTTCTCCCAGCATCTCTCTTGCTATCTGTGCACCTCTGTGTCACAGTCAGCGTTGGCCACACACTGCCTCCTCGTGGGCACATCGCCCAAACTGGCACCGAGCCAGAGCTGCTCTGCCACACTTGACGGGCAAAACACACCCTCCCTCTCAACATGCTCAAATTCCCCATGCATCCTTTTATCTGAATGCCTGCGGCCGTCTCCTCCGTCTTTTTTCTGCACCGCAGCTGAGATCAACACTTTGAAAGCATGCCCTCCAACCAGCCTGAGAAAAACGCTAGCACTCTAGCACTAGTGCTGCAAGGGAACAAATGAAGCCTATTTGAATTCTTGGCTATTATGCAATCACACAGAACATGACACTAAGTTACCTTCAAACAATGTTACATCAATTCACTGAATCAGATATCAGGTGTAGAGATAGATAATATTAGTCACTGACAGAAAGTCAAATTTTATAAAACAAAGCTGGAATATGAGCATCTTAATTTGACATGAAGAAGACCACCAGTAAAATCAACATTAACCACACTAAAATACTATAATACAACGAGCAGTCAACTCACAGTAGACAAACACAAGTGAAGTTTCACTATTACACCTTAGTATAAATAACACTCTAAAAGCAATATTTATTTGCAACACTTTGTTTCTAAGCACCCTCACAATCACTGTATCATAATTGCATGTCAAACCTGCAGCTCAGTCTTTGATTTTTTTTAGTTACTGTAATTTCCTATCTCTCCCCCAATTTGGTTTATTTGGGGATTCGTAAGAGAATATTGAGGACAAGGAAAAAAGACCAGGCAGTGTATCTTTAAGAGCTAATTTTTCTGGCTTGTTCTGTGAAACGGCACATGTCCCACTGTGACAGCCTCACAGAGGGAGTCTTGTGTACTGTGCTGCTCCCAACACAGACTCCATTTAAATCCTACTGTTTCACAGGGTTAGATCTACTTCCCCTCTGAGTGTAATGTCAGTTTAAGCTGCGTGTGCATGTGTTTGTTGCATCTTTTTGTGTTTTAAGCTTCAGACTTCCTGAAAGGGAGAGGGGGCAATTGGAGGGATAAGACATAATCGAAGGGTTTGCTTGGTGTCAGACATTTAAGGGATCTTTAAAAAAAAATAAAACAATATACATGCCATGAAAGATTAGCATGTCGGCTGTCAACGCTGCTGCTAAATCAAAGCTCACCAAACTTTACCTGGCCGGTGCTCGCAAAGCTTATACCTCAAATAATGAAGTGGATTTTTAACAGTCATGGCACGAAGAACGACCAGGCTGCCTCAGATGTATAATTTGGTTTCCTCTGTGAGTAAAAAGCCTTGGAGGTGTGCATAAACAGCAGTCATGTTTGTTAAGATACATGGCTAGTGCTGGCCTTTCTTCACGAGCACAGAGGCATAAAAACGGTAAATCACCATAAAATAAAATAAATATATACTTATTACATTCTGCACACTGCATACATTCACCTCCTCTACATATTGCAGAAGCACGGCGCAAATATGTAGTGCTGCACATGTGCAAAAAAACATGGTAAGAAAAATGACAGCAGGGAGGGGTAACTGCAGACTGGAATATAATGGTGCGTCGGAGCGAAGGAGAAATAATCATACCTAGTGGAAGGGGGTAAAGTGGGGATGGGAGGAGCAAGAACAAGATGAGTCTGTGCCCTGTAGCAGGGATATAGAGCTCCACTGCTTGGCTGCTGGATGCCTGATTCCCCGGTAACACGGCACAAGAATTTCCTTCAGGAGGAGATAACACCACGTAGCGTCTGTTTTCTACAAAAAAACATTACCTTCACACTTTAGACGTGCAGATGGTTTGGGTGAACTGAAATATGATGGATAACGTAGTTATCCATCATATTACATATGTATTTTTTGTTACATAAATATAATACGTAATCTCTAAAATCAAATAACTGAACCAATTTTCAGAATTACACTGACGTTTTAGCCGTTTTCTGTTCCCCATGATTAGTCCAAAAATCATCTAGCAGTTCCCTGTTTGGTCATTAGGTGTCTCTCTTCTACTTTACATTACTGAAACTCCCTCTCTCTCTATTGCCCTCTCTCTCTCACACACAGAAAAAGGGATCCTCCACTCCTGAACTCCCATCTACACATAATATATACACCACCATTTGAAAATGGCAGCTTTTTGAAAATTCACCTTGATTATCAGACATTAAAAGTGACTTCTCCAGAGCTGAGTGTCTGGCTAGGGGGATGGCTGCAGACAGCAGAACAATGCAGCAGGCTTGGTATTAATGCCTCGTTGTGGTGTGCAGGGAGGAGAGAGGAGCCAGCCCTTTGTTCTCTCCTACAGCCAATTATTTTTTACGTGTGCCTCTTTTCACAACAACAAGAGAGAATTTAATTTTAATGCACTCTCTGGAAAGAAGGGAGAAAAAAACATCTACAGTACGAGATGGGGACCAGCGTCAGCAGTTAAGTGTATATGCGCACATTTCTGTATGAGGCAGAGATGGATGACAGGGGAAACAAGAATGACATCTACCCAAACACACACACAGCCGCAAGAATCTTCTCATGCAAAATGCTAAAACATCAACAGTCCTAGTCCGAAAGCCACACCAAAACATAACGGTGCGCCATCTCTCCCCTTTGAAACAAACAGGAATAAAAACAGGCGACCAGAATACCCAAAACACCATAAGCATATGCATAATGCTGGCTTGCATGTTCATACCCAGAACGTGATGACAAAAAAAGCACGTTGTAAAAATAGCAAAAATTCGTGTTAAAGACGCATAAACAATAAAACCCTAGGATTGCTGTTGGTAGGTATGCGTCCAAATATTTTTCTAATTGGAAGGGCACTTTATCTTGCTGTCAGAGAGGCAGTAAAAAACAGTGGTGTTCCCAGTAGGAGAGGAACAAAGCTTGCTGGCCTTTTATTAGTACTGGAGCTCTGATATATGCCTCTGCTCGAGGCTTTCATCAAAAACCTGGACCTAAACACATAAACAGATACGCATATACACATGAAGCAGCGTTACCGACTGGCTACAGTGAAAAGCCAAAGCAACCATTGTCGAACAGTTCAGCTGCTGTTTTTCCCCCTACACACATTTCAAGAAACACAAAAAAATTACAACAAAAATGTTGCCAATAGGAACAGACAATAGTTTTCAACGTTTACAGGTCAAAGCAATGATAAAACATCAGATAAAAAATATACAAGAATGAGCTAAAATCCTGTAACAACAAAGCAGTATACAAAGAAGAAAAAAAAAACTTCAGCACAACCGCATAGAGTAAAATGATGCAGAAAGGCAATGTGCATTTTTTAGGTCACAGGAGAACAAAAAAACAACAAAATACAGCAAACATAAATATAACAGCACAAACATTTATAGACCCATCAGGCAAAGCATTAAAAAAATAACAGCACTTTAAAATACCTGATTCATACCAGCAAGCTCAAAGAGAAACGTGTACATGTGTGCACACAGTTATACACACTCACATGCAACCAGAATGGCTATACACAAGCTAAATTAAATTTCAGTCCTTGGGCAGACAACTAAACTGCTTGTGTGTGGCACCTACTCTCCAGCACGGTAAAACCAATTCCCTGGAGATGGTGAAATTAAAGGGCAGATTCCTGCCTGTTTATGGTTCTCACTCTCTTCGTCTCTCAATCAAATGTTTTATTGGCAATCATTTGGTCCTAAAAGTCATGTTCTTGTGAGGCAGCTGGAATGGTGACAACAGCTGCTGGACAGACAACACCCCAGTCCCAATTATATACACCTACATGAGAAGGCAGTAAGAAACTAATTACCCCGTGTAGAAAGGTTATATAGGCCTCCTTCTTTTGTTCTGTCCACACTTTCTTATTGTTTAAATGTATATTTCAAATCACTGTTAAAACTTATCATCAAAAACACCACAAGAAACAGCCAATCCTGTACGTTATGTTAATCCATTTGTACTAAACTTGTAAGCAAAGGGAATCTGGAGCTGGCTTATGAAAGAAGACGCCTTGAAAACTATTACTCTTACTCCCATTAGTGCAAAAATGGTAACGAAACAGTGCGTTATAAATGCACTGTGCTCTACTGCAGCAACATCAGACATCACTTTTTTGTTTTTGCTTTGAGGTCTGTGCAGCTGTAAGTATATCTGCTGAGGGAAGCAGCCATGTTGGACATTTCGTCATACAGTGGGAGGGTCTTTACTTCAGTCTTCATAGAGAGGAAGAAAAAAATACCAATTAAAAAAACTTAAAGTATCGTCAGTCTACAAAACTCTATATTTGGTTTATGTCTTTTCACATTGTGGGTATTTTTTTATACAAACCTCGTTACTTTTGATATTTTTGTTTTACCTTATATTTGCATCTATATATATTCCAACCAAAAGGCTTGATTTTGTATTTATATTGATGTGAAGAATCATATTAAATACAAAACCACAATTATTATTAGTATAGTATCATAAAAATAAACGCAAATACAACACAACAAACTAAACCAGAAGTTTTGTATGTTACATTTCATATTTTTGAACATCAAAAGGATTTTTAAAGGATTAAAAATGTAAACATATTGTTGGTAAGCCTTCCATGCACATATTTTCTATTCCTCTGCATATTGTATCAGTGAAGCATCGTTTTCCGCCCTGCAACCCCCCATCCCCTCTCTGATGCTCTCTCCTCTGGTGTCTGGCAGCAGTAATCTGTTCCTGAGCTAGCGCTGCTGGGATTAGGTAGTTGACTGAAGATAGGATGTATGCGTCATTAAAGCGGCGAGCACAGTGTTGCAGGAGGAGAGACAAAATCAACAAAGGTGACATGGAGACAGAGCAGCAGAATATTAGAAATAGGCTTTTGCCCCCACACACACTTAAAGGCACATCTGCATTAATAAAATAATGAAAAAACAAAACAAAAACAAACACAAAATCTCAACTGTATACTTCCAAAAATTGACCTGAATCAGTGGGTAGCAAATAAATCCTCTTTTTTACTACATATAATTATCTAAAGCTCAAGTGAATAAGAATAATGTGGTATTGCTGTAATTTATGTCTTAGAGAGGTAAAATGCATTAAATCAGAGGCACTAATGCAAAGAACAGTATATATACCATCCACAGATAGCACCGGCAATAGCTCTGAATAATTTGCAATGTCAAGTTAGTGCTGCTGCTTGTTTACAATGCTCTAGATGTATCTTATTTTCATTATCTAGTTTAACTTGCTCACGGCTACTTAAAAAAATACTAAGGAAGCATACAAATCAGCTGATAAAAGTATAATTCCAGAAATACATCACTTTCCTCTACACAGTGTATCATACTATTAGGGTATTCTCATCTTAATATATGAAGGAACATTTTTAGACATTAAACAGGAAACCTAAGTGCATATTTGATCCAGTTATCAAGGAAACCATGCAGGTACATCTAAAAAAAATAGAATATTGCTTAAAACTGCAATATGTTTTGCCAGTCATTTCAGAAAATGAAACTGTTGTTTTATAAAGATTAATTACACATTGAGTAAGATATTTCAAGCTTTCATTTCTTGTAGTTTTGAAGATTATGGCTTACATGTAAAAAAATAAAAGTCAAAATTCAGTGTCTCAGAAAATTAGAATGTTAACGTAGACCAATAGAAAATTGATGTTTTAAGCATAAATGTCATGCTTCTGAAAAGTAGGTTCATTTCTTTGCACGCAATACTTGGTTGGGCCTCCTCTTGCATGAATTACTGCATGAATGTGCCATGGCATATAGGCGATCAGCCTGTGGCGCTGCATAGGTGTTATGGAAGCCCAGATTGCTTTGATAGCTGCCTTCGGTCATCTGTCTTGCTGGGTTTGGTGTCTCTCATCTTCCTCTTCACAGCAGCCCATAGATTTTCTTTTGGGTTCAGGTCGGGGCAGTTTGTTGGCCAATCAAGAACAGGAGAACCATGATCACTGAACCAGTTTTTGGTACCTTTGGCAGTGTCGGCAGGTGCCAAGTCCTGCTGGAAAATAAAATCAGCATCTCCATACGGCTTGTCTGCAGAAATAAACATGAAATGCTGTAGAATTTCTTGGTAGATGGCTGCATATACTGTGGACTTAGGAAAACCCGGTGGACCAACACCAGCAGATGACAAGGCACCCCAACCATCACTGACTGCGGAAACTTCACACTGGAGTCGGTCTACTGCAAAACCTATGTCCTGAGGCTGATCAATGGTTAATTTATAAGCTATTCCAGTTTTGGACACTACCTTCACCTGTTGCCCAGATACAGTATTATCATGTCTGTCAAGTTAAAAACAGACTTAAAATCAACTGCCAAACTAATTGCCAGGTTTAGGTGACTTTTTCTAAAGAGTGTATCAAAGGAAGCTATCTGGCATGGGAACAAAACCCATGAAGATTTTGAAATGAATGATATGAAATACATCAAAAAACTCCTTTGGCAACAGCTCAGCAATAATCAATCTTCTTTAATTAATTTACCGGTACATAATAATAAAAAAACACAATTTGTTTTTCTGTAATCTAAAACCAACATTGGAGGAAAGAGTCCACATGTTAAGAGCCAGGTTTAACTTTGTGCAATTATTATCTGGGTTAGCAAACATAGTTTGTGAAAAAAATTCATAGTGTAGTGTGTTGAAAATTTGGAAGCAGTTGGAAGGCTAGAGAGAGAATCTAAGAGGAAGCTCATGACAGCTAAAAAAACTTCTTCAATACATTAATTCCCTTATAATTCAGCACTGCCCTAATTGCCTGATAACTGCAAACATCCTGAGCTATCTTTGTAGTTATGCTTCTATTGGCTTACACGACTGGAGGATGTAGAGACCATGTTCCCTCACGCTGCTGCATTCTCTTCCTACTTACTCATCTGTGATGCACACATGCGCCTGATGAATGTACTTGCACACTGATCTGGTTCCTTTAAACTGAGGAATAGTATTGTTGGAAACAAACTCTTTTTGACAACCGCCTTGATGTCAGACCACCATTTGCCACCTTCTGCCACTCCATATGTTTAATTTTATCACAGGCTCCAGATGAATGACTCGAAATCCAAATTCGACATCTTGCCTCCACCTTTATTTCACATTCTGTGAATCTTTTCTGTTTCCCTTGCTAACCGCTGCCATTGACAAGGTTATTTGGACACATGGTGGGAACCTTCACGTTGGTTATACTACTTTGGCATATTTATTTGTAGGCGGGCACTGGGTGTTCTAAACGGTCCCTGCAGCTGCACTAAAATTCTTGCAAATCAGGATGTATAAAGGAAATGTGTGCCATAACACATGTATGCATGATTTTATACATCTGAATTTTATTGCATGCTGCAGTTTCAAAATGTATTGCTACCACCAACTTTAAGTATGAAAGCGGTGCACTCTTTTAAGCACAATGCCCCTGCTGTAAGTTTCTTTCTGTTAAAGGGAAGTTTTCATCTCCACTGTTGCTACATGCATGCCGTATTTGAAGGGAATACTGCAAAGTCAACGACACAATCCAAGCGACTATCCACATTCACCACATGCTCATCAAGTTAATTACCCAGCAATCTGCTGGGTTTTCTTAGATAGAAAATGTTTTAACCAATCTGTCTATGTTTGGTAGAATGAATTTAGTAAAGTGCCTTGGGATGACGTGCTGTGAAATTGTCCAAAATAAATAAACTGATTTGAATAGAATTTTCTGTATATGGTTGTAAGTGCTTACAGGTCTGTCTTATAAATGAGAACTCCTGTGTTAAGGCAACTACTTGTACAAATAAAGGTTTAATATTACCAGTTATAATAACATTTGATCTGTCATTAGTAAGCCATCTAAAATACATATACATTACAGAAAATCTCTGTCCAGGTGTTAGTTTTTAAGCCGTTACTCTAATCCAGAACAAAACAATTAGCAGTAAATCATTTAAATCTCTATTAGTCGTGGGTTTCTAAACATAAAACACAGCTAAAGGATGAAAATCTAGGTATAAAAACAAAGGATATTGATTAGAATAGACAAAGACATTTAAAATAACTGTTAAACAACAATAAACCATATAAAAACTTTTATAATTACATAAATTGCTATTTAAGAAAAAACTATTACATGACACTGATATATCCTTGGAGCAACTGATCCTCATTCATAACCTCCATCAGTTCAGACATTTTGCAGAGAGGTAAATTCTGCTTAGAGTAAATATCTACCATGACTTTGAAAAAAACAACACACAGCTATAAACTTTATTTAAAGAATGACCCATATTAAGTAAACAATTTCCTTCTCTAAATGATGTAATTGAAAGATTGAACAAAATTGAGAGACTACATTTCCATCACTGTACATTCTTAGGAATGACCTATGTTCAGGTTTATTGCAGTGGTCTGACAATCAATGTCCCTGCATATAGAAACGTAACCCTGAGACAGATATATATGAATTGATTTGCATTTTCTTTAAATATCTGCAGAAGCAGAAATATGAAAAAATCCACTTCCGCTTCTACCTTAAAAAAACATCTCATGTTAAAATTATTTTGAAAGACTGCAGAAAAAGGCAGAGGCCACCATTGTACATTTTTCGGTAGAGACTTACAATCTTGTACATTTCATTTTCTGCCCTTGAAATGTTAGCATTTTGGAAGTTTGGGCAAAATAATTTGCTTGTCCAGTTGTATGTTTTTCATGTATATGGCTGATGTGTTTATATTCCACTATATTTAATGACCTTTGAAAAGCTATAGCAAAGATAAATCAGTCATTTACAGTTAAATAAGAAGTTAAGAAAAAAAGCTGCAACATTTTCTGTAATCAAGGTTTTTCAAGCATCAAAAACATCGATCCCAGTTGATCAAACTTTACCACCCACTTTTACACTACATCTTTAGTAAATTGCTACTTTGATTGCATCACTGCAAGGTCCTTATGCAAAGTTGTGGCCAAGGTAGATTTTCCTGTTTACTTAAAATAAAAGTTGTTATAGTTTTTATGGATTGTAGTCTGATTGCAAAACGTGTGCTATTACTGATGGCTAATCACGTGTTAAGTTATTCATTTCAAGGACACTTGGATATGTTCCTTGACCCCAACTTCACTTACATTTTGATTTGCAGTGTAATGGTACTTAATGGATAGGCCTGTCACAATAATACATTTTGCTTGACAATACATTTTTAAAAACCTTATCACGATAAATCATATTATTGTTATTTGGAGAGCTTTTTCAACTAATATGATAATGGCATAATAACGCAAGAATATCCCAGGGTGCCCCACAGCATATTATAAGCCTGGCGGGACTGGAATAAAATCTCAAGGTCTAATAAGCTAATGTGCTAGCTGTTATTAGCTTAACGCACACTACAGTACCCAGTTAAGGACTGCACCCCTCCTTCGAGCTGCATCCTGCAACGCTCCTCGCTTCCAATTCCCCATTCCGCACGCACCTCCCGCTACCCACCAGACAACTGCGGCTAGGATTACCCCATTTTCTGTGGGAAACCCTGGCAAGATTTAACCCCTCTTACACCGAGGAAACAAGAAGGGAGGGGTGAGCAGACACTAATGCACTGTACTGAAACATTTTCAGAGAGAGGAGACGAAAACGGTGGGGGAAATAAGCAAGCATGCATACCAAAATTATCGCAATTATTTTAATTAATCATGTGATAAAAATGTATCATGCGATTAATTGATTTATTGATTATCCCCACAGGCCTATTAATGGACACTACTGGAAACAAAGGCGAAGAAAACGGGCAGGCATACTTATGAAGTTATGTCATAGGGATTCTGGACATCCACCTTGCTAATATTCACTTCCTCACTAACAAAACGACAAAGTACTAATTCTCAACTCTGACTTCAGTTTCACCAGAACCTGGCTTGGTGAGCACACCCCAGACAGCGCTCTTCTGGTGCCAGGATTCCAGCTGTTTTGAGCGGATCGCAGCATGGAGCTCTCAGGGAAAAAAACGCGGAGGTGGATTTATTAACATAAACAAAGGTTGGTGGGCTGATGTCAAAGTATTACAGAATACATGTAGTCCTCACCTAGATATATTTTTTAAACTGTATAACCTTGTATTCTCAGAGATAGTTCTATTTCTTTGTTCTGGTCGATGTTTACATCCCATGACAAGTCAGTAATATAAGAGGCTGAAATACAGTAACCTTGACTTTTGCCAGATGGATTTCGTTCAGCAGAACTCCACACATCCATCTGGGAATGCTCCATTGGAGATGTATTTCATCTTTACTGCCGCGCTACAAGCTCTTGCCAAACCCGGTCGGGGGAAGGGTGAAACCATCATTTCCACTAACAAGCTTTCAAAGCCGTTCTCTTGTGTTCTTTTGAAGAATTAATATTTGGTAGATTGGACAACGCTGATGAAATAGTTACAGCCTACTTGCTCGCTGTGAGCCGCCATTGTTGCCTGAATCAAAACAGTCACTTCTCTGATACATCACATCTACGAAAATCCCGCCCGGTGATCCTGATTGGCTGGTCCATTTCATGTGGTATTGAAATCCCTCTAAATGGCAACGATTCCAGATGGACGTGTTGATCCAGTGTGGAGCTCGGCGGAACTACATCCCTCTGGCGAGAGTCAGGTTAGACACACTGCTCACTAAGGTGATAACAGACATGAAAAAAAAACACTCACACTTTCTCATCTTTGTTCTTGGGGATGTTAGGACTGCAAACCTCTCCAATGAACTTCCAAAATACAGACAGAACAGGATATCAACTGGGGATAATAACTCACCAAATTATTGGTACACATCGTTAAAAGATACGTACACCACAGTTCCCGGTGCTACTTTTTGACTCTGATTACTGTCTGTTTCATCTCATCCCAACCTACCAGCAATAACTGAAAACCTCTAAGCTTGTGGTTAGTAATGCTAGGATGTGGATTGAGCAGATGCTACAGGCCTGCTTTGACTACACAAATTGGAGTGTATTCAAAACTTCATCCATTGACCTGAACACTTTTACTGATACTGTCACATCATACATGAGTCTTAGTGAAATAAATCTTTCACACATATAACAATAACAAACCATGGTTTACTTCACATATGAAGAAAGTCGTTAGAAGCAAGGAAGAGGCTTACAGCAGTAGGAACAGAGTTTTGAATAAGTAAGAACAACCTTAACAAAAAAATCCAGGCAGCTAAGAAAAGCTATAGAGAGAAAAAAACACATTTTCAACTACTGACCCAGCTAGAGTTTGAATGCTTTGAGAAACATGGCGGCCTACAGAAGCCTATCCCCCATGCAGAACAGAATCCTCATATAGCAATAACAATATTAACAGCTTCTACTGCAGGTTTGAAAATCAGCATTCACACCTCCCACCAATTTGTCCATATGTTTTAAATGACAACATGGCTTATTACAAAAATAGACTTAAAACACCTTATCTCCTAAAGCTGTAAAGTAAATCATCCAACTGTGTTCAGAAACATCCCATCACACCTTCACACACACACAAGCAAGATCACCAATCTTGCGAGAGAAACACATAACTTGCTCTATGAAAACAAGCCCAAAAGAAGCCCAACAAGCAGACTAACACACTATAATATAGATGCCGTTTCTAATCATTAGAGTGGCTCATGTTACCCTGAGCTATCTCTATAGTTATGCTGCTATAGGCTTAAGCTACTGGAGGACATCAGGGTCTATTTCTCTCACTCTGCTGAGTTCTCCTACTGTTCTCCAGTTTGCATTGCTTGTCGTCATTTCAGCTTTAAACTTTTTGACTTTTAACTTTTTGTTCTCTCTTTTTCTTCATATTAGGTACACCTGGTCTGGCATTCTGTTAACTGTGACATTATCCAGGGAAGACAGATCATCCGCTATTACCATCTAATGTAGAACAGATTCCTGGATCAATGTGTGCTTCTGTGCTTTTTTGTCTCTCTTGTTGTGTCTCTGCTCTGTCTTCTGCAACCCTTAGTCGGTCGAGGCAGATGACTGCTGATACTGAGCCTGGTTCTGCTGGAGGTTTTCCCTTCCCGTTAAAGGGGAGTTTTTCATTCCACTGTCGCTTCATGCTTGCTCAGTATGAGGGATCGCTGCAAAGCCATGGACAATGCAGATGACTGTCCCTGTGGCTCTACGCTTCTTCAGGAGGAGTGAATGATGCTTGTCAAGACTTGATGCAATCAACTGGGTTTCCTTAGATAGGAAACCTTTTTTTGACCAATCTGTATAATCTGACCCAACCTGTATAATCTGATTGAATTTGACTTTGGAAAATGTCTTGAGATGACATGTTTCATGAATTGGCGCTATATAAATAAAATTTAATTGAATTGAATCATTACAAATGCATGTATTTAATATGGTATTTATACACACCAGGACTTTTTCGTGCTTGTAGGTAGGGTTAGGAAGGGTTAGGGGTTGATATTTTCAAAACTGCAACCTGAAACTCATGAAAGTTGACTTTAGAGAAAAATAAGACCAATGTCGCATATAATAAGTTGACTATGAAACACTGAAGGTCACTTACGCACAAACACCCCTGTTGATAATCAAAAAAAGCACAAGACCATTTCATAGACTTGTGTCAGCACAAGTGTGCAGTGGGTGGTGTGTTTACGATCACATTGATGAGAGATGTCATGGATTGTGTGATGACGTTTTCATTCCAATGAGAAAAACTAAATGTATGCACCTGCACCAAAGACGTTGCAATCTGAATGTCCAGACCTGAAATTAGGTCTGGACATGCAATCGCTGGCTCTTTACCACCGACGAAAGGTAGAGAGTACATATAAGTGTCTTTTATCAGATTTTCAACAGTAAAGTCCTCTCGATTACAATCCAACATTGACATTTCTCGCCATTCCTTCTAGGTTTAGGAAAATTTATGAAAAAACTCCCTTCATATGGTCACGATCAACATATTGCGAGTCACTTTGGCAGATGACAATGCAACAGTTTTTTGTTGTTACAATACTATGTCTGATGAGGCGATAATCAGGACAGATCTGTTCACTGTTTGACTCGTACAAGTTTATAATGAAAGTTTTTCTAAATCTAAAATGGCCATGGCGCATGGGCATTGTGCTGTCCTAAATTTAGCAATTTGACATCATTTCAAAAAATTTAAGTCACAATGAGAGTGAACAGTTGTTAGCATTGTGTCATTGACTTTGCAGCAATTCCGCATACCAAGCATGCATGTAGTGATAGTGGAGCAGAAAACTCCCCTTTAACAGGAAGAAACTTCCAGCAGAATGAATGGCCATCTGCCACGACTAACTGGGGGTGTGACAAGACAGATGATACAAACAAAACCCCAACCACTTGTCTTTGTACACAAATGACTGCATGATATTCAAACTGTATGTTGCTCAATTGCTCAACATAGTAACTGACCAGCTGTGCTTAAAAATAGTTTGATCTCTGTTTCCATCCATACCCCACACTTATTGCCATAATCTGAAGAAGACAGGAGAGAAACTGACAGGATGTACTATTTTAGATCAGTACCTCTATTTGAAATATACTAAATATTGTGGATTTTACACGATCTGTGTCAATTTCTTGGGCAAAATAAAATCTATTGAGAAATTTACATAAATCAAATGCTATATATCAATAATAATTAAACATCTATTTTAACCTAGATTTAAAACACCAATCATAACCTACTTGTGTTTTTCCTCTCAAATTGAATGTGGCATGAACAAATAAAGCATAGATATTAACATTTTTAATAAAGAAAAATCATATCAGTTTGTGATTATAACAATCAGTTAAGTCCTATTTATTATAATGCAAAGGGTATGGGACAAGAAAGTAAGTCATCTGTACCAACATATGGATATATCTGCAATATCTATTTGTATCAGTGTATTGTTTCAGAGGTGAAGGTGATTGTAGGGTTTATGTCACAACAACAAATTCTCCACGCATGGACAAAAAATACATTTCTGTTCTAATCTAAATTTTGCCCTATAAAGAGACTGGAATGGAGAAAAACTTAGAGAATCATAATCATGGCCGATACAGTCTGGTTAGGATCCAAACAAACTCATGTGCCCCCCACAGAACTGTACACTATCTGCAAATTGAAGTCAGATTCCCAAGGAAGTGTATGACAGCAATATTACAGACATGACATACTTCACATGCCTACTGAAAAGCAACATAACCCAAAATAAATCTTCAAGCACGCAACACCTCATACGCTGATGCTACAGCAGCAGAAGACCATACTTCAACACAATAAAATCCCTCTCTTCACCTAAAAAAGGAACTTGATGGTACAATATCAAACAGTTCACTAAAATTTGACAATAACAGATTATGAAAATGCTGCCTGATTCAATGAGTCTGGATTGAAGCTGCAAAATTCAGATGGTAGGTTCAGCAGCAGCTTAAAGCAGAGAAGAAGAGGTTAGATAAGCTCATCAGGAATGCCAGCTCTGTTCTAGGATGCCCCTTTGACCCAGATGAGGTTGTGAGAGACAAAAGGACTCTAGCAAAACTAACATCACGGTTGGACAGTGTCTACCATCCAATGCCTGTGGCTGTTGCAGAGCTGGCAGCGCTCCTTTAGTGACAGACTGCTGCATCCTAATTCCTCAAAGTAGCATTTTTGAAGATTCTTATTCCCTGCAGCTGTTAGACCCTATAACTTATGACCATCACTGTGCCCAACAAACTCAATAAGGGTTTATTATCTCTGCTGGTTTTGCACAGTTGTTTGATTCTTGTAAAGACTCAGTTTATCATTTTTATGCATTAATATACATACATTTTGTTGATTTTTTAAAATCCCTTTAGTCAGTTCCACACATCTTTATTTTTTGACTATATTTTTACTACCTAATAACTACAGTATTTTCTTCTGCTGTAAATTAGCTCTTACTTTACTGTCTCTTTTTGTCATGTCTTCTTTTTACGTTTTGTTTGTTTGTTGTTTTACCCTTGTATCTACATCCTTTGATTTCTGTTTCACTTTGCTGCAGTTACACCTGGATTTCCCAACTGAGGACAAGAAAAGATATTTCTTTTTGAATTTCAGATTTGTCATTGTCCTTTCCGTACATCTCTGTGAAAGCTTGAATAACACATCTGAACACCAGAATCAGTCTGCCTAGAAGCTTAGCAACAGGTGACACATCCACTACTGATCCATGAAGTATCAGTTTGGTCCTAGATGCGTGACCATCATTTCTCCTCCAAACATAAATAATCTAATTTGTCCTAGTCCTAGGGACATTTTGTCTGTCAATTTAACTTGTAACATATTTGACCTGATTCTACTAACTGAAGCCATAGTAGCTTCGTGTTTTTTTTAATAAAGCTTTTTCTTTCTATAAAAACATTGCAGCATGAACAGGAGTTCTGTTCAAGCTGCTTTCCTGCTCTAAATCTACCTATCTGCTGTAGATGGCACTCAATATGAGGCCTTCTGAAAAAGATGTGTGCTTAGCAGAAAACACTGTACCTGACTCTGCAGCTCCTAGGGCTGGTCGGGGTCTGAATGTGCTTCAGGTATTGTGGCATACAGCTGGTCCTTTTAAGATCCATCCAGGTCTGCAAGCCAGTCAGCCAGCAACTGAGAGATATTTGCTTTGGGATGTCTAAATGCTGAACCACAAAGGAGGCAGGGTGCCGAGAAGAGGAGAAAAATCAATCTGGAACATAAAGGCTACCCTTTCTGCACAGCAAACTTGCTTACTCTGTATCGAGGACACGGACACTAGATCCCTGTTTTTCTAAGATATTTCCATCTAAAGTCAGGAAGTAATTTCCTTCAGAGGCAGGCCTAATGAATTCATCTATACTAGACATGTGATGAAACTAGATAGGAGAACAAAAAGATTAATTTTTAGAGAAGAAAAAATATTTCAAATGAGTATTTTGATGGCAGTGGGTAAAAATACAAAAAACAGGATTTATAGTACCTTTTTGTTTGTGAGCGTGGGTATCTGCATGTATATCTATCTATCTATCTATCTATCTATCTATCTATCTATCTATCTATCTATCTATCTATCTATCTATCTATCTATCTATCTATCTATCTATCTATCTATCTATCTATCTATCTATCTATCTATCTATCTATCTATCTATCTATCTATCTATCTATCTATCTATCTATCTATCTATCTATCTATCTATCTATCTATATATATATATATATATATATATATATATATATATATAGATATATATAGATAGCCAGACTCGATAATAATAAGCATGACAACAAACACACACACACCCACACACATTAAATACTAACTACAGCAACAGCAGTGAAAGATTATACATTATAGAATAACTTAGATAAGCAAAAAAACAAATTAAAAAAGAAAACATGTTTTACTCTAAAAAAGCTAAAACAATAATTCCCTAAAGTTTAAACTACCCCTCAGTGTTTTATAGTAAGCTACAATAGACACATAGAATGGTCCTTGCAATTCTGGGCTAGTCTGAAAGACATCCAATAATATTAAACAGGCCAGTAATTAATACAAATCACCAGAGGTAAATCACAAGAGAGGATGGGATGGAGGGTAAGAGAGCAAGCAAAAGAAAGAGAGAGAGAGCGAGAAAGAGGAGAGAGGTTGGGTGAAAGGAAAGGAGGATAGCAAGCAGAAGACGAACAGACCAAGCTCCTGGTTCAGTTGGACAAAGGCTTTGTCCGGTAAGCCCGATGCTGCTGCAGGTGTCATGGAGACAAAATGGACCCACTGACTGCTAGTAGGACAAAAACTCTTTGACCATCTGTA
Organism: Fundulus heteroclitus; assembly: GCF_011125445.2. Classification (NCBI taxonomy): domain Eukaryota; kingdom Metazoa; phylum Chordata; class Actinopteri; order Cyprinodontiformes; family Fundulidae; genus Fundulus; species Fundulus heteroclitus. The sequence continues at coordinate 29,812,609 of NC_046364.1, forward strand.
TTTGGATTGGCAACCACTCCATGAAAACAACAAGAAACAAGAAGAAAAAAGGCAATTCTTTCCCTTTCTGCTCTGCTCAAAACACTGTTGTCTTTTCAGCGTCCATCTTTGCCTCCCGCTATGTGTTACTCTGAAGAACTTGGCTGTAATTCCTAATTTAAAAATGCAGTTTATGCAGAAATCCATTTTACGGAATCGCTTAAAACGTGTCTCATCCGTTAGCGGTCTCTTTCTTGTGTGCGATCCACACCGATAACCCTGGTCTAGCTTTCTTTCCCTCACAATCGCTCCCTCTCTCTCCATTCTCCCCTCCTAAACTGATCAATACTTCATTTAAATCATGACATTAGCCCACTACTACTGAAATAAAGATGTAAGAATAAGAACAAATGGTTAAAGTTACACAGTAGGTGATAATTTGGGTCAAAAAGTTAACGATTGCTTACAAATATGATGTCAGACAATAAAGAGTTTATATAAGTATGCAGGGCTGCAGTGCTGTTTGGATTTGAGCTCCTAAGCCTCACACTGATCAATACACATTTAAATTGAGGCTGAAGAATGCTTTCACAATGTCTCATCTCATAAGAAAAAAGCAAACATAGTATCCCAATTATCATCTTAAGTGACTAGCTTTAGGGACACAAATTCGATGCTGATAGAAGCAATATTTCATATTTATTCAGCAGAAATTTTACATTAGCACCCCAATGTATAATTATCTAATATATATGCACTCTCACGCTTTTATCTATTCACATATTTCACAATGAACAAAATCAATATTGTGCTTTCCTCATAAAGCGTGTCTGCATTAGATCAAATAATAAGCCGTTCAGAAAACTTAAAACAAGACGTGCTAATTTTCTGGCTCTCCCTGAAATTGCTGGCTGGAGTGGATGGCTAATCCTTCTGCTCATCATTAAACCTGGATATTTACCTGAGCAGCCAATGAGTCACGGGCCGATTCAAGCAGTACCTCTGCTGTTTTGTGTTTTTTTGTGGAGATGACAATGACAAAATGCTGATCAGGTCAGGATTTCTCCATTGTGAACATGGATGAACATAAGCAAGATCACAAGAAGAGAGAATGGGCAGGAATAGGCTGTGAACCCAACAATAGGAGGGTAGTCGGTGGAAATGGAGCACTCGAGGGAACATCACTTACATATTGTCTGACGCCAATGTTGACCAATAAGCAATTAAGCAGACAGACTAAAATTATTGATCAGGTGTTCAGACTCTTTTCTGCAGGCTAACTAGCTTGCCTGAGGTTGTGTGACAGCTGCTACAGCTGTGGACTACGACAGGGAAGGTGGGAGGAAGGGCAGAGTAGGTCTTTTTCTCCTCAGGCCCTGATTTAGGCAATGGATATTATCATTTAAGCAGCTATTGATTGCTACAGGCTTGATAAAGCATCATATTGAGAAGTCACACACAAGCAGAAAGGCCCTCAGAAGAATTCAAACATCCAATCAAAAAATATTATGGAAGGTAAACAGTTGTTCTTATTGATACGTTGCAGAATTGTTCGTTATCCAGTCTTCAGGATAATAGCACAATAAAGCAGGAAACAAATTAGAGCTAACGGAAATCTTAAGTATCAACAACATGTAGATATTAGGTATATAACTACAATGTTATAAACACCATGCTTAAGTCACAATGTCAAAACGAAATGTTGTTTTTTTTTTTTCAATCAAAGATGCTGTTTTTTAAGTCTTAAAAAAGTACATAGGGGAGCGTCACCTCTTGGATTGGAACAGCTAGCATGAGTTGTAGTAAATACTGTATAGATTGATGAAGCTAATACTAGGGATAGGCAATATGGACTTACTCTTTTATTACATGATTTTGAGTTATTCAGTGTGCAAAAACTTTAATCTCTTGTCAAGTCAAACTCAATTTTACTTGTTGCTATTACAAAAACAACAAATGCTACAATAAATCAATGCTACCAATACTATATAATCTAGCCAATTGGATGGAGTTTCACTGCCCTTTATGCTCACACTTGATATAGATATTTGTGACTGAGATACTAAGGTTCAAGGACAGTGGTAGGGTCATTGCAGGGATTTTTTTCCCTTGTCAAGTCCAGCTTAATGACAAGCAGAATGGTGCTCTAGCTGCTGTAGTTATGCCACAAAATATTTGCTTTACCAAGAGAGGCTTAATACCTATAAACCCTCCCTTGAGGCCCGACCCTCGATGATATATTATGTTGCTGTTAAGATATTATATACAAACTGATGCCAAACATAACAGGGGGAGAAGTGAAGAAGGATAACAAGAACAGAGTAAAAGAATGCGAAAAAGGAGAGAGACTCGAAGAAAACAGAAGAAAATACAAAACCTGCCAACTACCAGTCCTCAGGAGAAGGCCTGTCTCATACTTGAGAGGACCCACCTCTTTGACCGCCAGCCAGCTAGGGCTGGTCAGCATGAGCTGCAGGACCCTCAGAACAGCACCAATGAGTCTACAATGATCGCAGATAGGTGCTGTAGTGAACAGCCACCTGCACCAAGGACAACAAGCCCCAGACCCATGGTCAACTAAGTGCAGCAGAGTGGGTACACCTGGGGCCAACATCATACCCACTGGTGCAGCTACTCACAACTCCCCACCCCCGGAAGCATTCATGGAATGAGGTTAATAATACATTTTCTTCAAACTCTAGGGTCACTTGTGGAGTATCACAGGGTTCAGTCCTTGGGCCAATTCTCTTTACTACCCATCCATCCATCCATCCATCCATCCATCCATCCATCCATCCATCCATCCATCCATCCATCCATCCATCCATCCATCCATCCATCCATCCATCCATCCATCCATCCATCACACTTGTCCCTTGTGGAGTCGCGATGGGGGCTGGTGCTTGTCTCCAGCATTCAATGGGAGAGAGGCAGAGTACACCCTGGACGGGTTGCCAGTCTGTCACAGGGCAACACAGAGACAGACAGGGCAGTGAACCAGTAACACACACACTCACACCTAAGGAGAACTTTGAGAGGTCAATTCTCTTTACTATATATATATATATATATATATATATATATATATATATATATATATATATATATATATATGTGTGTGTTCCCGATTGTTGAAATTATCAGACAGCATGAAAATCAGTATGAGGGGTTGCTGCAAAGCCAATCATCAATAAAGAATTTGACTACTTTGAGATGATGTGTTGTCAAGTGGGACTGTATAAATGAAACTGAATTTAATTCATGGGGCGAGGTTAGAGAACCCCCACCCCCCTTTCTATCTCCACAGTCTTGCATGTAGGAGGAACTAGCGTGTAATTAAATGGGAGCAGGAATGTGGAGGAATTTGCCCTACCACTGGGAGACAGTAGAGCTTCTCACCACTCCCACCCAACTAGAGAACTTCAGTTTTAAGCAATGTCAGGGGCAGGGAACCCTGCAGAAGATAGGATAAGACAAGATAAGAAACTCCTTTACTGTCCCACAACACATTAAACCAGTAAGTATTGAACAGTTATTTATAATAAAATAATATACCATATTTAGTTAGAAATAATATTCAAGTTAAATGGAGGAAAGACAGCAGCAAATTTACACAATGATGTGAGAAAATACATTGTATTGCCAAATATATTTGCTCACCCATCCAAATTATTGGAATCCGGTGTTCCAATCACTTCCTTGGCCACAGGTGTATAAAATGAAGCACCCAGGCATGAAACCTTTTTTGTATAGTTTTCAGGTCCTCCCTCCTTCCTGTCCTGAAAGCCGTCTTCTTCTTTTTAGCAAATCTTTTATCTAAGGATTTACCCAGGGCTTGCTGTTTGAGAAGCACCTAAAAGTCATTGGGGGTACAGTAGTTGATATAGTCTGTGATTCATTCTGTTATTGCATCTATGTCCTCCCCGTGAGGACAGCAGAGTTTATTCCACGCAGTGGAGCTGAAAGAGTCTCTCAGGGCTTCTTTGGCCTCCTCATAGCATTTCCTCAAAGTGCATGTTACAACTGGTTCTCTGTGTACAAGGGGAATATACACAGGCTGGAGGTGAATCAAGTTGTGATCTGAGCAGCCCAGGGGAGGGAGGGGTGATGAACAGTATGCCTCTTTGCAACTTACATACAGGGAGTCTAATATTTTATTGTTTCTAGTGTTGCAGGTAACACACTGATTAAAACTTGGAATTGTGGAGGACAGTAATACATTGTTAAAGTCCCCTGAGACTAGAAAGAGAAATGCTTTGTTTTCATTCTGTTCTGCTCAAAATGGTATGGATGACATCATTGGCTGCTTCAGCATTTGCAGATGGGGGCATATGGAGCAAAACCAGTGACAGTTTGCAGCGATATTGAAAAGAGATTAGACATTGAAAAGTCAAAGATTCAAAATACAAATATCGAAAAGGAAAAGTCAAACACTGAAAAGTCAAACATTGATAAGTTAACATTGTTAGAAAGTAAAAACTTATGATATTCTGATTTTATTTTTTCAATGAGAGATGTTTTCAGTGTCACTGCAGATTTCCTTCAGCTATTATGCCACTACAAGGTGGTAGTGTACTGTTTTGCCGTCGGGGCTGGGGCTATATTCAAGGCCCCTTCATGGGCCTTCCATTTGTCCGTTACTCCTCGTGATCTACCTGCAGTGAACTTACGGAAAGCTCCGGTCTGCTTGACCACATGAAAGGGTATTATTTTCATGTCACTGCTAATAAAGATAATATAGGACACCGGACTCACCACAGTGATCTCGTCCGGAAACATCACTACCATGTTTCTGGAGTGGATAGCAGAACAATCGTTGATGAAGAGGTTGAAGAGAACAGAGCTGAAGACACGAGCCTGTTGCATGCCAGTTTTGAGGATCAGTGGGGCGGATGTACGTTTCCCTGTCCTCACCACCTGGGATCTATTGGAAGCAAGGTGTTGAAGGCTTAGTTCAGCTCATATGTAAAAGGGGACCTTCAGGCTACCAACTAATGGTTACTGCTCTGATGACTGCTTATTGTTTCCAGGCTGCTGAGTCATGCTCTCAGTAACAGTATTGTAAGAGGGAGACAATTGGAAAACTAATGATCAGTTGGTAGCCTAATGGTCCTCTTTGCAGCTGAGCAACCAGTTTTGGTTGTCACAGTTAAACATGATGCACTACTATGCAGAGGTACTTTTTATAAGGTTGAGTTTACCTAGAAATCTTCAGACTCTTAGAGAAGAGACAAAACGTTTCAACAAAGAAGAACTTATCCAAAGGACGTACTAAATTTCTTTCTTTTTTTTAGGTTAAACATATTGCAAGCCGGGGCTGCACAGTGGCGCAGTGGTGGTAGCACTGTTGCCTTGCAGCAAGAAGCTCCTGGGTTCAAGTCAGCCATAGGTCTTTCTGCATGGAGTGTGCATGTTCTCCCTGTGCATGCATGGGTTCTCTCCGGGCACTCCAGCTTCCTCCCACAGTCCAAAAACATGACTGTTAGGTTAATTGGTCTTTTTAAATTGTCCTTAGGTGTAAGTGTGAATGGTTGTTTGTCCTGTTTGTCTCTGTGTTGCCCTGTGACAGACTGGCGACCTGTCCAGGGTGTACCCTGCCTCTTGCCCAGTGAATGATAGAGATAGGCACCAGCACCCTGTGACCCCATGAGGGATAAAGCAGATCAGAAAATGTATGGATATTGCGAGCCAAAAGTCCCTGATGAGTTACAAAATAGATGTTGTAGATGTAATTCAGGAGCAAAGCGGAGGGGAAAAAAACAAACTTTTAGCCATCTTTTCAATTCATCATGATAGGAATTGTTTTTATTGAACTGTAGATGTGCCAACATTGCACATTGATGCATATATTTCTGCTAAGCATTTCCACAGCACTTGAATGCAATTATAGTCACCTGGTGACATCGTAGAGCTGTGTGTTGTCTGCATAAGAGGTCCAGACCAAAGGGGAAAACAAATTCTAGTCCGTATAAAGTAGACCAAATGTGGCAGGTGTGAATATAGCCTAAAACGTTCCTTTTCCACCTTAACTATTTTATCCTTTACCAAGGTCATGAATCCTGTTGCAGCTCCAATGATTTGTTAGACTTAGAGGTAGACAGACTTTATTGTCATTCAACCGCACATTCACAATGTACATTTGAGCAAAATTTTTTTTGCAAGGCTCTAGCTAAAAAAGACCAAAGACAAACATTACAAATTTATGTCCAATGTAAAATAATTAAAAGTATAAAATTTAAATAGAAATAAACAGCCTAATGAAAATATTCTGACATTTGTGAGGAATGTAGCAGCAACCATAAAATACATTTTATATGTACAGAAAAGTTTTGTGTAAGAAAATATGAGTAGTGCATGTATATCTAGCAGCAAGATGTATTGCAACAATAAACAATGAATGAATATGCAGATAGTACAAAAAACAGGAAGAGACGATAGCTTGGGCCAGCGAGGTGTTAAATATGTCCGCGAGGACGTCAGCCAGCTGGTCAGCACATTCTTTGAGTGTTAGTATGTCAGGATCCCCAGCCGTGTGATTACTTAAGTAAGCTCCCTGGGGATTTTGCAGTCTGTTTATATCACTGTTTATTGTTCACCCTGAGATCCTCGTGTTTGTCACCTGTTTAGCTTTCTGTTAGTAGTTAGTTTATGTTTAGTTGTTCTGCTAGACCCTTTTTTTATGTTTTTCCTTTTATTCACTTCCTTTCAACATTAGGTTATTAGATTATTGTATCTGTTAGATCCAATTTATGTTAGGTTATGTCTTCTCATTAATTCTGTAGTTTTGTCATATCTGTTTCTTAGTTTAGTTTGATTCCTTCCCATGTCTGGTCCATTCTCTTTCCCCTGTAGGTTCTGTTATTTCCCTGCATCTGTGAGTTCATTACCCCTCCTTTGCTTCAGTCTGATTGCTTCCCTCTGTTCACCTGTGCCTAATTACCATCATATTGCTTCCATCTGTCTCTTCCCCTTTAAGTTTAGTTCACATTGTCAATAACATTGTCAGGTTGTCCGTATTCTTTTGTGAATCCACTATGTTCTGGTCTTTATTCACCATGTTCCTGGATCCTGTTTTGCTGTGTACTTTTAAGTCTTTATTTATTAAAGTTAATCATCTAATCAACATATGCCTCCAGAGCTCTTGTCTGGATTTCGATCCAACTCCTGAAAACCTGACACCATCCTGGTATGTGGTCAAGGCCCACTGCTTTCTGTGCATTGAGTCTTCTCAATGTTCTAAAGGACATCAGCTGTCTCAAGTCTGAGTGTTTGTTCATCTGGGTGGTGTGTGGATTTCCTCACAGGAGTGTTGAGTGCTTCAAACTACCCAAAGTGATTATTGGGTGTGTTGAGAAAGTCTCTGTTGTCATCCCAGGGAAAATGAGCAGCCTTGTAGTATGTGGTGGTCTTGAATCCTTGCCACATGCATCTGGTGTTTATTGGGTCATGGAAGAATCCCTGGATTTTCTTACCATATGCACTTTTTTGCTGTTCTTATGGAAATGTTCAGGTTGGCTCTGGCTGATCTGAGTACCTCTCTGTCGCCTGTGCATCTCTTTAAACATATAGGGAGATGCTGATGCTCCCTTGCTTTCCCATCACACATATCTGATACTAGTAATCAGATGAAAAACAAGAATAAGGCTGCAAGTCCAGATGGTGTAAGCCCTAGTGTCCAGAAGGCCTGTACTTACCGAGACACTTCATTCAAACTGAGCCTTTCCAGAGCTACAAAGGTTGCAATGCATTAGAAGACACCTTGCCTCATTTCAGTATCAATGAAAGCTCATCAGCCAGTTCCTAATACCTACAGACATGTGATCTAACATCACACAAGTCCCAGATGTCCTCTTATTGTCCTACCCGAGTAAGCGAACCAACATCTTTCAGGACCCTCTGCAGTTTGTTTATCATCACAGAGCTGTAGTTAAAGACTCTGTCATGCACCTGGTCATTTTCATCTAGACAAAGCGGGCAGCAGTGTGAGGATCATGTTCTTTGAAAATATTATTGCATTTAACCACCTGGTTTACTGTACAAGAAATGCTAAAGGACACATATGGATGCCCTCACAATAACCTGTATTAATGCACAATAACCTGTATTAATGACTACCTGACAAAAAGACCACAGTTTGTGAAACTTAAAGACTGTTACCTAACCAGATGGTCAGTAGAGCAGGAACACCACAGTACTTTTACCTTATACACTTCATGCTTCCAGTAAAAGTTAGAGTCCGGTTCAATCCCTTGCTCTGACCATCTCAATTGTGACCTTGGGCAAGACACTTCACTCACTCACAACCCGCCAGTCACAGGTCAAAATCCCTAACTCTTTTGCCACCCACATAAATACAACAGATTGGACTTGAGGTGCCATAGTAAAGTTGTATACAAGACAGGGCAGAGTAGTCTGTACTTATTAAGGAAGTTAAAGAGAGGTGGCTTTCTTTTGTGCACTCCTCAAGAACCTTCAGCGCTAATGGTGCTGTTATAGATGGATATTGATGATGTTAGCCTCTACTAGGTACTTATATGTGAAGAGACATGATTATACACTCTGTATTTCTATAGGATATATGAAGAATTGCTTTTGCCTTATTTGAAACAAGTTTATGTTTTTGCTTTGTATGCACTTAGCTGCAGTCCATTTCCTTTGAGGAAACCAGTTAAAACCTTAGCTGTGATACATATAGATAAGGCTAACACACACAAAGAGAAATATCCTGACATGATGAAGTTTATAGCATAACAAAAGGTGGAGTCTGATGTTTTGTGGCATAATTCTGCTAGTTCTTCTAAAGATAGCTTAGCTGTGGTCCAGCGTTGAGGGTAAACTGATTCTCTGTATTAGTCACATTGTGTACTTATTTTGTTCTTATTATTTAAAGGCATACTATGCAGCATTTTTCAGTTAATGTGTTCCATACCGTTTTGGATGATTAAATGAGTCATTTCAGGTCGAACAAAGGTTTTCTCGGCCGCCCTGGTGGTCTGTGGGGGAAATACCGTACTTGCAATTGCAGGAGCCCTCGGCCCGCACACACAGTCTCGTGCAAGACCGCGAGAGTCGGTCTTGCTTTACGGTGAGAACTCCATGTGTTTTTGCCCTGCCATTCACTATATGCACGCGCGAAAGCAACAACAAAGAACCGCGTGTTAACGTCAAATAAACATGCAAGCATATCAAGGTTTTTTTTTATTATTTATTTATTTATTTTATTTATTTATTTATTTTTTTTTTTAATGTTGGCGAGGCGGTAGCGGGAGTTTGCGCTGCGGGAAACCCTGATGTTCATGCTTTCCCTGTGTTAGTCATTGTTTGTACTGCCGTTTTTTCGACTTTTCGTTGCGTTCGCCTGTCTGCTAAGTTCAAAACAACCGCGCCTGGCTTGACGGAGAAACCAGAACAGCTGAGCATCTTTATGACAATGCACTTTTACTTGCGCCCTCTGGGGGGAGCCTCGCTGGAAAATCAACCCCGGTTGCATAGTATACCTTTAACCTATTATTGTCATGGTGCAGCCTTGCCTGCTGCACCATGGACATTTCATGGCACTCTCCACCTTCCATACAGCTCCTGATTCCATGCTCAGTAATCATCTACACCTGTCAGTCGCTAATCAGCCAGTACTCAGCACACCTGTCAGCCTCCCTATTTAAGCTCCCTGCATTCAGTCCTCCCTTGTCGGTTCGTTCTGTTGGTTTCTGATTACTCTTGTGGATTTTGCTCTTTGCTGCTCACCTCATCTTGTTCTCATCCAGCCTGAGTTCTCCGCCTGTCTGCTGTGACTCTGGTCCTGCTCTCACTCCAGTCGTGCAAGTATTCATCCAGTCATGCTGCTGATCAAGCCTGGTTCCCAAGTCTCCATTCTGCTGTGCTGTTGATCAAGTTCCGGTTCTCAAGTCTCCATGCTGCTGTGCTGCTGGTCCAGCTGTCTTCATGCTCCGGCTCCGTCCTGCTCGCCAGCTCCAGCCATTTACAGCTCCAGCCTGGTCTGAACTGGTCATCTTCCTCCACAATTCATCATCTTCAATAAACTCTCTTTTTAACTGTACTCTGTGTGTGGTTACGTTCGGGTTCATCTAAAAACATGACAGAATGAACCGACCATTTGAACCCGAAACCCGAACAGAGTTTCACTGCAGGAACCGGCAAAATGGATCCTGCTCTGTTCCCGGACAGCAGCGCAGCGGAGCACATTCTCCAGGAATGGAACATTCTCCTCATGGAACAGGTTCGAGGTTGCCTGGATATGATCGCCACGCTCAGTCCACCTTCGAGGCGGGTGAGTGCAGTGGCTCAGGTGCGGAACATGCTGAAGAGTAAAACAGAGCTCTTACCATATTTTGAATTCTCGGGGGTGTACGAAGAGCTCGACTGGAATCAACGGGCTGCAGTTTCCCAGCTCTTCAGCAGGCCACTTCCACCCAGACCTCCGCCCTCCAGCCTGTCCGTCTCGGCAGCTGTTTTTGGCTCTGCTGATTTGGCCTCCTCCACGTCAGCGGCCCCTGCTGCACCTGTTGCTGAAGCTGCTGCTGAGTCTGCCGCTGTTCCAGCCACGGATGTTCCAGCCACGGATCTGTACCTCTCGCTGTTGAGGCTCCTACTGCTGCTGTCTCTGCCGCAGCTCCTGCTGCCTCATCACCACCCCGTCCCTCCCGGCGCAGACGGCGGGTCCGCCGGCACATGACCTCCCAGCCAGATGCTGCTGTTGCAGCCGCACCAGCTGAAGTTGACGTCACCTCTCTTCCCCTGGTGAGTCAGTCCGACAGCGTTGCGACTGTCCCAGCAAGCCAGAGCAGAAACCATCTTGTTCTTCCTCAGCTCGGTCACCACCTCCACGACACTCAGCTTGCTCCCCGGGTGAAGTCTTCAGCCGCTGCTCGGAGGTCCACGCCTCGTCCAACCAAAGCGCCCCAGATCCATGAGATCCAGCTGTGGGACTTCTTTTACGGGGATAGGGATGACCTGCTTCCCTATCGGGCCACACCAACATCAGAGGCTGAGGTCTCCGTAACCCCGCCACCGGCTTCATCAGAAAGCCCTGTCCCTGCTCAGCCTGCAGCCAAAGTCTCAGTTCCTGTCCAGCCCGCAGCCAGAGCCTCTGCACCTGCTCAGCCCGCAGCCAAAGCCTCTGCACCTGCTCAGCCCGCAGCCAAAGCCTCTGCACCTGCTCAGCCCGCAGCCAAAGACTTAGTTGTTGCCCAGACGGCCACAGAAAGCCCTGGTCCTGCTTCGCTGGCTGCATCAGAGGAGCATGGTACAGAGAATCTGGTTGACGCCAGTACGGCATCCGACGCGGGCTCAGAGCAAGCCTTTCTGGCGTCTAAGGCGGCTTTCGAGCACGGCAGTCTGCCGTCCAACGTAGGGACCCAGGAGGGTCCGTCGCCTGTCTGCGATGTGGAGACCCAGTAGGGTCCGTCGCCTGTCTGCGATGTGGAGACCCAGGAGGGTCCGTCGCCTGTCTGCGACGCGGAGACCCAGGAGGGTTCACCGCCTACATGTGACGCAGTAACCCAGGAGGGTTCACCGCTTACCATCAACACCGGGACCCGTGTGTCCGCCGCCCGCCGTCGACGCAGAGACCCAGGAGGGTCCGCTGCCTACCATTGACGCGGGGACTCAGGCTGGTCCGCCACCTACCATTGACATGGAGACCCAGGAGGGTTCGCAGCTTCCTGAAGCCTGTAGCCAGGCGTTTCCTGAAGCCTGTAGCCAGGCGTTTCCGGAAGCCTGCAGCCAGGCGTTTCCTGAAGCCTGCAGCCAGGCGTTTCCTGAAGCCTGTAGCCAGGCGCCTCTTGTATCCTGTAGCCCGGCGCCTCTTGTATCCTGTAGCCCGGCGCCTGCTGAAGCCTGTAGCCCAGGGCCTACAGGTGGACGGTGAGAACTCCATGTGTTTTTGCCCTGCCATAAAAACATGACAATTATAGAATATTATTAATCATAACCTTTCTCTTTTTTGCATTATTCGGAGAACTGATCCCTCTGGAATAAAAAAAAAACCCAGGACAATATTAGTGAAAAATCGTATAGAGCACAGAAAAGAAAAATCTGAGGCTCAGTCCACACAAAGACAGGTTTTCCTGTATCCAACACAATTTTTCGTCGGATGTGGGTGGCACTCAGATGAAGTGGACACAAAACTGACAACATTTGACACCGTCTCCCAGACTGAGAAAGGTTGAAGCTGCCCATCATGGCGGTCCCATCTGGACACCCCTATCTGCATAACTGGCTACAAACATGCATACGCTAACACAAACAAAAACAATGTTGGTTTTCAGAGTTGTGGTTTTGTTTCAGACACTTTTCAATTCATTGTGGATTTTGCACCAACACATTTTGCCCCTTTACGTGTTTTGTGGACAAATGGACAAGGCTGTCCACACAAACAACACTATTCTCTCTCCTGCATTTATTGTTTTTGCCCTTCTCTTCTTCTTTCTTGACTTCTGTGGCAGCATTACTGCACCACTCACTGGTGTGGCATAGGTAATACAATGCCTACTGTGGCTCCTCCAGCTTTGCATGGTTTCTTGTTTACGCTCAAAGCTTTTCTGTGCGGATGCAGCATTTGACTCTGTGAGGATGTAGTCAAAGTGTTTTCAGTCAAAGGTTGCTTCAGATTCTTTGTAATGCAGGCTGCTATTGCAAATCCTCTTTTCAGAAGCTTAATGAGAGATAAAATATTTAATTTCCAGTCAGGATTAAGAAATTATTTATTTTAATTTAAAAAAACCTTTATATCTTGTAATCTATGATATTCAGTTCAACAAAAGGCTTTTATTTGATAAAACCATTGGGCAAATGGTTACTTTTGCTAGTGCATAATCATCCACCACTGAAATTGACTGCATACCAAATCTAAATCATCCAATCCCTTGTTTAAGAAACAGGAAACCAAAAAGAAAATATCAGAGAAGTTGCTAATATTAAGCATGATCAGATTTAGGTTAATTCATGTTGTAACTTTTATTTCTTATATGTTTTTAAATATGCAAAAAAAAAAAAACATATGCTAAAATGTACTATACAGATGTATACAGTTTTACCATTTTTGCCTGTGGTTTCATTTTCTTTTCTTTTTTTTCCTTTTTTACATCCAACTCTTTCTTGTATTTTGAAAATCAATTTTGCTTTTTCAAAGGAGATAGGCATGATAATAAAAAGGGCACAAAAAAGTCTCTCTGAAGCGATTGCTCATTCCGCACTGCTTTAATGGCCTCTGAATCAGAAGGACACCTTTAATATTTGGACTTTCACGTCACTCTAGGCTAAATCCCTAGCAACCACCATAGCAACATACACGGAGTTCAACGTGAATTGCATGCCAAGTTGCCTCCTGCCATCAACCAGAGAGAAAAGGAAAGAAAATAATCACAATGAACAGAGGTATATGTGAGAAAGGAGGAAAATTGTGTGAAGATAAGAAAAAAACACCACACTATAGATGGGTCCACATAAAGAAAACAATGCAAATATTTGCCACAAAACTTAAATAGATAAACAGATAAGGGTTTATTTCATTTAGATAAATCACAAATTTGTTCAGTTAATGCACTTTATGATAAAGACCCCAAGAATGACAACAATAAACATGTTTCTGAAAATTAATGTTGCAATAACAGAACAATAATAGGTTTACAGAATAACAGAAACATTGCATGTATGAATTTGTTTTGAGACAGAGCATATAAACACCCAAATGTAGACCGACAGCCAAAGACAACAGACTTTAATTTAACTTTAATTAAATCCAGTCCAAAAGTATTGCTGGGCAGAGTATTAGCAAAAAACTGAACAAAGGAATCCATTTTTGTTGAGTCAAATACTTGTAATTGGAGAAAACAAAACAGAAAAATCAGGTTGTTATTTTGTAGTGCAGAACACAGGCCAGTTGTGACAATTTGCAGTCTATTGCCTAGTGTGAGAGAGAGCTGAAAGCAACATAAACTAAAATACATCAGTAAACAGCTGAAAAAAAAAAAAAAACGAATCACAAAATGTGCCAACACAACATAACATAACATCAGCCTTACATTTTACAAGCTAAAACAACAACACCAAATAAGTGCCTAGTCAAAAACAAACAAAAAGCTTCCATAATTTTTCATAAAAAATAAGACTGGTGCAGCTGACAAAGCTGTCAGCGTTAAAGCCACAAATTACAGCCAAAATTGATTTTTTTTTTCACATACATCAAAAAAACATTACAGTTAACTTTTTGTCTCCCACTTTGGAGAAGATATGGAACAGAGCAATACCCAAAAACTGCTACTGGAGCAACACCACAAATAGATCTACATCTAATCTTACCAATAACACCTTTTGGCCCTCCCATTTTTAAATGCACTTCAGAACAACATGCAACAACACAACATTTGAGCAGGCGGTGGCCGGCTTGGGGTCTTTCTCACACCTCAGGTTTCCCACTGCCATCCAGTGTTTGGAGCCTAGAGGAGGTGCAGGCCACCTAGTCGGGGTCTGGGTTGGGGATGGGTGTTGGGTCCCGGGGGTCGGCTGGGGCAGGCACTTCTGCTCTCTCCCGGAATATTGGGATAGTATTTAAGTATGGAGGGTAGGGTGTGGGGGAGGCAGCATCTGCGGGATCGCGAGGTGGGCTCTGATTGGCTAGCCCGTTTGGTTCATGTTGGCCCTATCTCTGGGTGGATGGGCTTGTGTGTCTTCTGGGCTGGGATAAGAGTGGGGGTTGGGGCAGGAGTATGGACCAGGTAGGTTGGGTTGTGGGGACTGTTGGGTTCGATGTATGCATCTGGGTGCACTAAAGTGGGAACGTGTGAATGTGACTGTGTACGTGGTTTTCTGTCTTTTTGTCAGGTTGCGTTTGGACTGCCCCCTCTCCTGAAACATCTCAGGTCTCCACTAAGTGTGCTCCCCTCTGTTGGCAGATGCCTTGACCTGCTGGTGTGTTTGTGGTCCTTGGTGTCCGGGGCTGGGTGCTCAGGTGTGTGCTGACTCACTCCGGGCAGTACAATAAAGTATAACAGGTACCCCCTCTATCCTGGCCTGGGACAATTGACCCGTCTAGCCCCCCCTGTCAGCGGGCGTGATCACAATTAGGCAACATTTTTACTTTCTTAATAAGGGCAGAACCAATATCTAAAGGACAATTCAGCCATCACTACTCCCAGAAATTTGGCCTGATCAGTAATTACTAGGTGAAGCAATAAAAGCTGTCTGATAACTTTTGATCGCCCTGTTGGTCCAAAAATAATACTAAACTGTTTGTTTCTTATAAAACTGTAGACAATTGTGGCACATTCATGCATTGATTTCTTCCAAACATTTACTCAGCGCTTGAATGGGTTCATAGTCACCTGGTGACATTGTGATGCAGTGCTGTGTGTTATCTGCATAATTATGATAACTTATGTTGTTGTTCTGCAGTCTCTGAGCTAGAGGGAGCATTTTTTAAATTCTAAATACAATTTTATTTATGTAGTGCCAATTAACGACACATGTGATCTCAAGGCACTTTACAAAGTCAAATTCAATTAAATCATACAGACAGATTGGTGAAAAAGTTTCCTATCTAAGGAAACCAAACAGATTGTATTGCACTTTGAATCGTCTTGTTACAGAAAAGTGCTATATATAAATAAACTTGCCTTGCCTTGCCTTGCCTTGAGTCTTGGCAATCAGCATTTATTCCTCATGAAATAGTGTAGAGCCACAGGGACAGTTATTTACATTGTCCATGCCTTTGCAGCAATGAAGCGACAGTGGAGAGGAAAACTCCCCTTTAATAGGAAGGAAAACCTCCAGTAAAATCAGGATCAGTGTGAATGGTCCTCTGCCTCAACCGACTGGGGGTTAGAGAAGACAGAGCAGAGACAAAAAAGCACAGAAGCACACATTGATCCAGACCAGGTATATCTACTATGGAGAGAAAAAAGACAGAGGCAACATAAAGTTAAAAGTTGAAATAACAACCAACAATGCAAATTGTGAGAGAAGTGAGAGAAATAGATCTTCATGTCCTCCTGCAGCCTAAGGCAGTAGCAGTATAATTAAGGAGATAGATCAGGGTAACCTAAGGCACTCTAACTATAAGCTTCATCAAATAGGAAGGTTTTTAGCCTAGTCTTAAGAGTAGACAGAGACCAAAACTACGAGTTGGTGCCACAGGAGAGCAGCCTGATAACTAACGGATCTGCCTCCCATTCTACTTTTAGAGACTCTAGGAACCACTAGTAGACCTGCAGTCTGAGAGTGAAGTGCTCTGTTAGGAACATACGGGGTGATTAGATCTCTGATATATGATGGACCTTGATTATTAAGATGCATAGACTAGTTTTTCAACATCACTTCTGGACAGAACATTTCTAATTTTGGCAATATTCCAGAGGTGAAAAAAGGAGAACATAGAAACCTGTTTAATATGGGATTTAATATGGGAGCCTGTAGCATGCACTGTAGATATTGAATAGGAAGGGACCTAGGATGGACCCTTGGGGAATCCTGCATGTGATTTTTGTGGTCTCTGATGTAAAGTTACCAAATGAAACAAAAAGCTTCTGTCCTTTAAGTAGGATTTAAACCAGTTGAGTGAAACAGTCATGTAGATGAGACAAGAGAAAAGAGGAGTAACAAACAGTATCAAATGTCACTGTAAGGTCCAGAATCAACCAAGCATCACAGAGCACTAGTGAGTCAACTAACTCAACAACGTTATTATGAACTTTTATTGAAGCAGATTCAATATTATGCCAGGACCTGAAACCTGACTGGAATTTTTCTAAAACAGCATTCAGTGAGAATATTAACTATAATGAAAATTATTCCTAACTGTCCTGAAATAAACAGGAAAAGCAGCAGCGTCAATCTGAAGATGGCAAACTGTTATATTCAGTTTGCAACTGTACACACTATAGTGCATCAGTACAAGTTAATGCAATAAAAGGCAGTTTACATTTACATGTAAATCAGAAAGGATTATTTGGCAAAACATTTAGCCTTTGAAGCAACAAAGTCTTTACGAAGAAACAGATGAGAAGGGTTGAAAACCAAGGCCTGAATCAAATAGATTGCATCCAATTTTAAATGTAATTAATGAGTCTCACAGAGGAGGATTATACTGACAGGATTATTTCTGACAACAATGCCACACCCGCTACCAGCCACTGACACACATACTTGCTAGTCATGCAAGCACTAACCCTCTTTAATCCAAGATCACAACAGCTTTCTAATGAAAGAGCACACATGCCTTTTAAAAGTTGAATCTCTGTAAAGTGACCATTTAAATACTTTCCTTCTTACTTACACTGATAATTTTTTTTAATATTCTTCTTGTGTTACGTGACTCCAATTCTGTGTTTTTAACTTTTTACTTGGCAACACAATTCTTTAAAGGTCTTGCCAACAACAATCTAATGCTCAAACAGTGAAGTGCAGGGAACTCAGCCAAGTCCTGTGAACTTTGCAGACGAACAAAAATGTTTGCTTTGCTCCGATATTTGATCTCATGGCCCAGACTAGGATCTCAAAACTGTCTGCAGGCAAATGAGAGCTGTCTGGTGTTTGTCAGGGCAATACAAAATCAAATTAGTGAAAGCCATGTTAATTTCAAGCGCCATTTCATTAAAAAGGAAAACATGATCAGAAACAAAGAGTTCATGTGTGTCTGATTAATCTAATAATGCTTAGTTTGTTTGCTTTAATCACATTTAACAATTAAGAGGCAGAGACAGGTCTAAGTCATCTAGACTGAGGGATTTCGTAATCTGCTCGTCATGGCAACTGTCTGATTTCCTGCCATTCGTCACAGTTTGGATGGGCGGGATGAGTGGATGGTGTTCCAGCACTCCATTTACACTGGAGAGTTGCTCTAGCCTCCCCACATGGAAAGAACCTATATGAGGATATATGCGCATATATGAAACCTATATGCGTCATATATGCGCATATATGCTGCATATATACAGCATATATGTGCATATATGACGCATATATATGCACATATATGCTGCATATATGCTGCATATAAGCTAGATTGAGGCGCATATATGTGCATATATGACGCATATATATGTACATATATGCTGTATATACGCTAGATTGAGTTGCATATATGTGCATACATATGTCCATATATGCTGCATATAGGCTAGATTGAGGGGCATATATCCACATATATGATAATATATATGCATTTATATGCTGGATATAGGCAAAATTGAGGTGCATATACAGGCCATGTAGGTCTCCGGTATTGCCTCTTTATATTCACATATAAGCCCTATACAGTATGTGTATGCAAGATGTTGACAGGATCTGGTCATTTTGTAGCTCATATCTCACTTTGGCAACTGTCATACATGATGACTAGCTAATTTTCTATTATCAAGGCAAAAATTATGCAAGGACTTATGTATGTGCGAACACATGAAATTGGTATCTCTTGTAATTGGCATGTTATGGAATTTAACAATTGTGAGAAAAGTGAGAGGAAATGGAAAGCTATGATGTCTACATGTTTTCCTGAAACATTTACAAGGTCAATTCTTCTGTAAAGATAGTGGAAAAGAAGAGAATGTATAGCAAAACGGTTTGTCATTTTTTTATTTTGTCAATCAAGGGCCCGCCCCCCCCATTTCAAGTCACTTCAAGATTCACATTACAGCTCACACATATCCACAAATTAACCATTACATCCACCAAATGCAATGCAAAATGAAATGTTTTCTGTATTGTTTTGATACATTTTATAGATGAATTATGCAGAAAGATCATTAGAGTCTAAATGTATGACAAAAAAAGAAAGTACATAGAACCTACATTCAACTAATCATCATCCCACATCTATCTGAGCATTTCACTGTGGTTAATGAATTTGAAGACAATGTCAACATTTCTGTTCACAGTTTTAATAAACAGACACTTTTCTTTTATCTGAGATGCTTGTACAGCAACTAAAGGCCCAATACTTTTCCCTACAGGGATGAAATAACAAGGATTCTTAAATGGACTGCAGATGTCTTGTTTCACTTTTTGGTAGTACTTCCCCACTGCATAACATGTCTCCCCCTGCCCCAGATCACAGACAATAAATGTCTTCACAGAGAAAATACTTTCCTCTCGATCAGAAAGAATGACAGTGTATGAGTTTCTCCGAAAAGTACGCGAGTAGTTTTGTGAATGAACTATTTCAGCATTAACAACTACTCTGCTAAAATACTTCACAGTGACTCTATTTTCAAGGTTGCTGATGCTATTCAATGCCAGAAAATCATCATTTCTGATCATACAAATCTTAGGCCTACCCAGAGATGTAACACCATGAGAGCGACTTACTTCCTGCACCATTTTTTTCTCAACTGAAAAAGACTCTAAGAGAGCCAAGTAATCATCAGAAGCTGCCACCATGGTTTTTTGGGAAAATGATGGAAATGCAACCTGTAGCCAAACTGTTTTCATTATCTGCAGAGAAACTCCCTGGCTGCTCTTTATCATATCTAAAAGGATCCCATTGTATGACTCAAACACAAATGCAGACTGTGCCCAGAGGGGACCCCAGTTTCTCACAGTATTGGGCAGATGAAGGCACAAATGTACATTGAAAGTGACATTATTAATCCCATAAATGGTCTCCATTTCCTGAACAAACTCTGTTAGCAACCCCTCAGATTCTGATAAGTGCAGTGTTGATATATTCTCACCAAGTAGAAGAGAAACCCCCTTTACCAACTTAAACCAGTGCTTCAGATATTTTTCAGGCAAGACGTCTTTCAATGTTGGTATGCTGTAATAAAACAACCACATGCTCCACTCGTGTGCCTTCCAGAACTTTTTCTCTTTCACTGAGCGGGGAACACGGGAAACATTACAGGGGGGTTTAATAGAAGTTAAAATGTCATCAATCTGTTCTGTTGAGCGTCCGATATACCATGGTGATTGGTGGTTTTCAGAATTAAACCACAGAGTGGTGATGCTTCTTGCTACACCCAGCAGCACACTGTGCATATAATCTGGAACACAGCCATCAATGATATTAAAATCAGGTAGGCAAGACAAAATGCTAGGCCCTTTCACTCCCTTAGTGGGGTTTCCAGCAAGAGCTTCTTCAACAAGATCATCCGTCTGGGAGGGATTCCTCAAATCTGTTTTTTCATAGGGATAAGCCCTTACACGTCCCCTGCGTTTTAACACACTTGTTCCTTTCTGCATACAAAAAGAACATCCAAACTCGCCATTAAACTGTTTAAAGTTCTGAATCAGTGGCCGAGCAACTGAATCTGCCACCATGGTAGTAACAACTACTTTACTTGTTACAACTTCCCCACTTTCCCTTTTCCATATAAGACCATCAGAGTACAACTCTATGGATTCATCGACAAATGGTTTCATGTACGTGTTCATATTTGGTTTGTTTTGACCAAACCACAGGCCACTAAGCATAACATGTTTTGCACGTAGTTGTATTGGCAGTTCATTAATAGTACACAAAATTGGCCACAAACTTTTTGTGTTTGATTTGTGTACTGGCACTCCGTCACAGTTGAATGTCAGAGATATGCTGTCTGGGGATGCAAGGTGCGATTGTTTTTTGTATAAATGTCCATCGTATATATCTTTGATGGAAGCATCCTTCTTCTCAAAACGGTGTTCCAGGTGTTTCCCTAATTGGTGGTCCTCAAGCAGATTTTTAATTTGGTATTTTAGTGGCAAGTACAAAAAACACTGGTCTTTTTGTGCATGCACTTTTGATGTGTCCTGGTCACAGACTGGGCACGTGACATTAAAGGGACCTTCCTGCATGCTTACATTGCAACTCTTGCATACATAATGTACTTCTAATATGTCTTTCACTGAATCAAATGCTTTATAGAAAAGGTACTTTGAGCCACTAACCACTTCCCCACCAGGACCAGCACTAAAGTTGATAAGATGCATGATGTCCTCCAAGGCTCTATTTGTTAATCCGTGTTTGAGTTTTAAAGCAAGCAGCAGGAGTTCCACCTGTTCTTTTGTTGGTTCCTGATCTAAAGTTTGACTTGTGGGGTCTTCTAGATGTTCCTCTACTGGCTCCCCAGGTAAAGAGCTAGGTCCAGGTATGGGTTGGTTCATCTGGGAATTTAAAACATTGGATTAGCAATACCAAATTTGAACGGACTCATAAAAACATACCATTTCATGTGGTTGGTAACCACCTGCATTTGGAAGTTTGTGTTGTGGAATTATCTTATGATGATTTACAGTAACTAGTGTGCATACACGAAAAAACAAAAGCAAAAAACACCTAATTTGAATTTTTTTGCTATTTTTTGTAACTTACTATGTCATCAGAAGCAGTAGACACCAGGTCATCCTGACTGTCCTCTTGGGTGAGATTCCTAAAATAAAAATACATAAACATGAAATATGTTAAGTTATGCCTACGTGTGTTAGGGGTGGCGAAAAAAATATAGATTATTAGATGCATCACGATTCGGACATGCAAGATTCTGAATCGATTAAACATCAAGCATCGATTATATAATTTTCTTTCTAACGTAATGCTGACGGAACGCAAAAGACGGAACTCGTAAGTGCGCGACTGCATTGCCCGGACGGTCTGCATGCACACACTCACCAGACGAGAGATGGCTCAGCAGGAAGTTTGACCTGCTCCCTCGGGATTAAAAGCAACTGTATGGAAGCATTTTGGATTCTATGAAAACCAAGCGAAGCGTCAGTTGGACAAGAGCAATGCTGTACGCAAGTTGTGTCAAACTACCTCCCAGAGGAAGAAAAAAGCTGCCGGTTGTAACGTTAGCTGCAAACCAGACGACATGAAGCAAGCGATGTCAAAGCTTCCACCCGGAGGAAGAAAAGGCTAAGAGAATTACACATTCGATTGCAATATTTAGTGCCTGGGATTTGCGTCCCTACTCGGTTGTTGAAAACCAGGGTTTTTATCTGAGCAATTCATATGTTATTTATTGTAAAATGCTTCCAATTGTTGTATAAATAAATATTATTGGGAGTAAATTAATCGTGAATCATTACAAATATTTTGCTTTAAAAGTACAACGCAGTCGCTGATAAAATTCGGTATTGGAAAAAATGTATTCATCAAGATGTATTGATAATCGTTTTATAATCGAATCGCAGTCGTCAGAATCGTAAATGCCCAGAGATTCCCACCCCTAATGTGTGTGCGTGTTTTCTACTTACGGAGTTGTAGAAGAAGAGGCCACAGCTTCTTCATCATCACCAATATCTTCAGAAAAGTGCCTAACAAAAAAGTTGTGTTAATGTTAAAACACTTCATGCATCACTCAATATAATGGGATTCAAATGGCTGATTGATTACAACTATAAATGTTTTATTTGGAAATTATGCCACATACGTTTAAATAGTATAAGAAATGATCTGTAACTTTATCTGGTAATTAGCTCGCTAACTTAGCAAGCTAGCTTGTAGCACGTTTTGTTAATACTTACTTTCGTTTACGTCTTCTCTCTGTTCTTTCTGGAACAGGTGCTTCGTCGTCAACGAGGTACCTTTTGTAACGTACTGGATCCATATGTACTACTTTTCTTTAAAGGACCTTCTTGTGCTGCTACCTTGTTCTGATGCTACCTTCTTCTTCTTCTTCTTCTTCTTCTTCTTCTATTGAGTTTTCTGGCAGTTTACATGCTTTGTGCATTACCGCCATCAACTGGACGGAGATGTAATTCAGAAATATATTGCCTATATATCTTTATATTAGCCTCGTGAGACCATCCTGATCTCGCGAGCTTTCAAAGTTTCACTCGCAGATCAGTCTGGCTACTCTCCGTTAAAGAAAATGTGGAGCCGTTCACCAAACGAACGTCCAATCAGCGTTGGCTTTGAGGCGGGTTGAGGTGTGACGCAACGGGAAGCGCGTCAGTTCAGTCTAAACAACATGGCGGCTTCAGCCGATGAAACTAGCGTTAGCGTGGCTATCGAGCAAGTTTTATCGGAATTACAGAGTATTTATTTGCTGAGCTAACGAGCCTTTACCTGCAGCAGCAAGAGTAGCTTGGCTTGTGGTTGTGTTTTCGTCGTCGCTCGTAACAGAGCGACGACGAATCTGATTGGTTCATTTGGCCCGTCTATCACCAACATAGGCCAATCAGCTAACCAGTATTTTCGCCCCTTCCCAAAATTACTTCAACGGAAGGTTTCCAGATGGATATGCGGAGCAAATTCATCTGGCGGACTCAGGTAATCTTTATATCTTCATGAAAATAAATTATATCTATACTTACAAAGGTTTCCACTATCACATGAAAAGATCAGAAATAAAACTATTTGATGTAAAAAAAAAAAAAAGTATGAGGCCAAAAGGCACCCAATTCAGAGACGATCGACCGCTACGGCTTCCCGTAGTTTGATGACGTCATCATCCATTTGACTTCATCGGATAACATTTCGCGCCGAAAGATAGCCGTTGGGAGCAATAATGGCGATATCAGCGGGAGAGATCCGTTATGTTCTTCTAGAATGGACTGAGGGTGAGGACGGAGGGGCGCATAGTATTTTGCCCATCGACTGTGTCCGAAATTTTTCATTTAAAGAATTTCTTATGAGGACCGAAAAAACGGAGAAGCTGGTGGAATGGCGAAAAGGCCGCCAACCGTGGCCGGTGCACCGAGCCAGAATTGTTGAAGTGGCAAGTATGTTACATGCTAACTTCATCTGATGTTATGTAGTTAACGTTATATAACGATACAATATTAAATGGTTTTGCTCGCACTTGAAAAAGTGTAAAATGGATCTTGCTGTGCCGGCTTGCAAGCTTAGCATTCTGGCTCATGTGAGCTAACGTTAACATTACTTAATTTGCTGATGTTAGCTTAGTCCAGTTGGGAGTTAATGTTCGATTTGGTAACGTTAAACATGATTAGACACGTTTGCAGTTCATGATAACGTTTCTATTCTTTGCACCAGAATTTGAAAAAACTCTCAAAACTAAACTGCGTGAGATCGAGATGGAGAAAGAAGACACACAAGGGCAAACAAAACGTCCTCACATCCCAAATTCTAAGTACAGTGAGCAGCAGGGGCTAACTGAGAAGGCTTCAAAGAAAAAGGTAACATAAACTGACTATGCTTAAAGTTATCTCCACCTCTCTCTCTTGTTCCTTAATGTGTATGCATGTGTGTAGGTTTGTAATTGTCTTATCTATGATGATTTCATGTGCTTTGTTGACAAGATGAGCAAGTGCAAGGTCATGTAACATAAGTTAACATAAGAGTTGGGATAAAAGTCAGTCTCTCTGTCACTCAAGGTTGACAATCAAAAGGGAGGGGCTTCCAAATCCAAGCACCAGGAGGGTGAGAAGCAGGAGGAGGGTCATGACATACTTTCAAAGAACAAGGTACACAACCAGTCTGCATCCTGTGTGTTTTGTTACATTACAAAACAGCAGCTGTTATAAGGTATGAAAGCAGCACAATAGGGAAATTTGTCCCCTTTGTCCCGAGAAGCAGGAGAAGGTGGCAGAGGAGGAGGAAGAGGAGGAGGGTGAGGTAGAGGGTGAGGAGGAGGAGGCGCTTCATTACAGATCTTCAAAGAACAAGGTACACTAGCAGTCTGCAACCAGTGTGAGTTATTACATTGCAATACAGTAAAGATAAGTAAGACTTTTATAATAAAGTGCATTACCAGTAGCTGTACCAGGTATGACATCAGCCCAGTAGGCAACTTTGTCCCCTCTCTCTCTCTTTCTCTCTGCCTACCAGCGGGCCAGCGAAGAGGAAGAGTGCATTGGGGATGAAGAGGACATAATACCACCCTCTAAGAAAAAGGTAGCCTAAATGATGACATCCATTGATTGGTGTATTACATACATAGATTACATGAAATACAAGATGTGGAAATTTCAAATTGTGTTTTAAGTAAGGAATAAACACAAGGAGGCCTGACAACCAGTTACATATAGCCAAGGGGAGAGGTTTATGCCCTAGACTCCTAGACATCCTCCCAGCCACTCTGAATCAACAAGGGCTGCACGATATTGGGAAAAAAATGCATTGCGATATTTTCTCCCCAACGATACATATTGCGATATTGTGAGCCATATCAATTCAGGCAAAAGTCAATAATTACCATTCCATGATATTAATAATTTAATTAATAAGCAAGCTTCATTACAGTGCAAAAGTAAAACACTGTTGGCCATCATCATAATTGCCGTTTTAAGTGATCATACAAATTGTCAGCGTTTCCCAAAAAATCCAAGCAAAGTAACGTTACCTCTTTTTGGTGAACATCCTCCTTTTTGTAGCCGAAACAGTCCCAAACAATGTTCCTCGAAGCTGCGCGCCTGCGCAATCGTGCATTGCTCGCACATTCTCAGTGCACAAGTAAAACTATGTAGTACATAAAATATAATTCACCATAGACGCATGAATTAATATTTAATTTAGACCTAGTCTAATCAAAGAAATGAGACTAAAAATGCGCTTTTCAGGACCGTTTTTCAACGTAGCAGTGAGTGACAGGTGTCCAGCCAATGATACGGTCTATTTATGCTACGTAGCCAATCATAGCATTGATAGTGCTTGTGTATGTGCCCTTCCCGTACATGCCGAGCAGGTTAGCTACAGCTAACAACAACACAGCGGAGTTATCCGCCGTTATAGACGTTATAATAGATCATAGAGGTTATAGACGCAACCCGTTATAATGGCGAAACGAACGGGCAGGAGCACACACACACACAAAGCTAAAGTTAAAGAGAACGAAATGCCTGTCGGAGTGTGTGTGTGTGTGTGTGTGTGTGTGGCGACAGCGTGCACATCACATGTTGCTTGCAGTGGTCCTCAGTTTCCTCAGGGGGCTTGTGAATATCGTTCAGCCCTAGAATCAACCATCCATTTTAGAAATGAAGTTATAGAACGTTTCAATTTTGTTCTTCTCTCTGTCTCTCTGTCTCTTTTTCGTAGACAGCTGCTGAAGTTAGAAAACACCTGGACGAACAGATGTGGGAGAAAAGAAAGCTCGACCAAATGCAAAGAAATTTGCAGGAGTTGAGGAATGAACTACAAACTCTTAAAAATGAAAATAAACGTCTGAAAGACATTATCATCAATCGTAAGTTTTTCTAATTTTATTATTATTAGCAGGGTTTTTTTAAGGAGATGGATTTTTTGGTGGCAGAGAAGTATAAACTTAAAAATTTTATGGGCTGAAACACATGTTTGGAAAAATAAATGCTATGTTGTTAGCTGGTGAAGTAGTGATAGTGCTCACATAGCCACTCATAAGATTCAAATTAGAATTAAAGCTGCAAGCAGCGATGGACGGGCCCTCGCACGTGCAGCTAGTCGGGGTGTGAGCCGGCCTAACGGTCTTGAAGACAACACAGACCTATTTAATAGTATTTATATGTTGGGAGGAGGACACTACACAGTAAAACCTGACATTTTGTGGTGCCAGCAGGTGGCGCTATGGCAGTGGATGAATTCCCCTGAGGAATTTGAATTTGGGAGAAATTGGACAAAGAAAATTGTGTTCTGAAATAGGTTTCCTCTGCAGTGCCTTATCAATGGGCTAAGGGGGCTTGCATGCTCTTTCAAAGACTAAGTTGCTGGGTGCTATTTTGATTTGAGTATTGTAATTTATTCTTGGTATAACTTCTTTCTAGATATCCCTCAAATTAAAAGTGACCTCGCCATTATTGCTCAAAAGGTAATTTCTTCTGATTGTAATTGTTTTTTAAAATTGTTTCTCAGGCAGAGCTGTAGAGAATTGTGATGTTGGGCTAATTTATAGTGTTAATTATTTCATGTATTTGCACTTTAATGTATTGAAGTGACTACCGTAACTTTATTTTTCTTTTATGGACAAGACTGGAAGGACTCCTGTGGAAGATCTTGATTCCTCCTTCTTGACTGTTGTGCAACCGGTGGGTAACCAACTTGCATTTTTATTTATTTATTTAGTATACTGGTTACTTAAACAGCTGTATGGATTTGTTGATATTGATTCGTATATGAAAATACGGTATCTTTCTTTCTTCTCTAAGATTCCAGAAAGGAGATCGAGCACAGAGGAGACCGAGCCCTTTAAAAAGAGTCACATGGTGACTGAGCTCTTTGGAGAGACACCACAGGTGTGTGTAACCCTTTTATACCTCAGATTTTTCTGTACTTATTTTACTTAAGGCTCCAACTGAGCTATAAGGATTTTTATATTGGAATAGTTGTTGGTAATATATAATTTACTTGCCCCACATGCATAAAATTGTTGAAGTTTTACAATTGTTGAATTTAACAATGTTTTTCTTCTCAAACAAGACTGCATCAACAGCTGAGACCTCAGCAAAAACACAGGTGAATAACATATTATGTAGTAATACATATTATGTGCTTTGTAGAAGCCAATTAGTGTTATAAGTTTAGGGCAATGATATTTTTTTTTGTTTTATATCTTTATCATTAATTTGCATTTATAAAACCTAATTACTATTGGGAAACTAAGCATAAGAATCAATATGAAACATCAAAAGGTTTCTAAAAGTTGACAATAAATGAATATTGTGATTTGAAATTATTTTTTAGATTGAAGTTATAAAGGGCTCTGGAGTGTTTTGCAAGGCAGAAGCATGGAAAGCAGCCCGCCTTGCCACCTCTGCTACTGCCATGGTGCGGAATCTACTAATGGGCACCTTTGTCCTGGAGACTTTGCTGAAAAGCAACCTAAATGGTACAAAATACAATGTTCCTAATCTCTTCTGTCTTAGAAAAAAAGTCAGTCATAGTCTGTGGAATTAAGTATGACTGTTATGTTTAATAGCTCAAGAAAACATGATGTGTATATTAAAAAAAACTAAAACTCTTACTTTCTCCACCGTCATTTTGAAATATTATTTTAAGGTGGGAAGCCAACCAGAGGGGATGGGGAGCAGCTGGTCGCCCTTGACCAAATTAAAAAGGCAGCCATTATTGGTGAGTAAATGCATAATGCGTTGACAAGGGAAAACAAAACTTTAAAGACTTTATTTCACCACTTTAACCATAGCATACTTGTATCAATGTTTATTAGGCATCAACAGAGAATGTATAAGGTAGGGCACCCATTATTTTGACTGTATCTGCTTAGCACCTATAATACCAATTCATCGTTTGCTCACTTCTTGATCCTACCTTTTGTCTTCTTAAGCCACATTTCTGGGGTATTGCACTGTAAGGTGTGTTGTCCTCTATTTTGTAGGACATACAGTGTTGCAAATAACTTCATGGCATGTTGTCGTCTGAAGGGTTAATAAAAAAATCATATTCACCCCTCCTTCACCCTTAAACCATTCTGTGCTGTGTTTGTGCCTTAGTTTGTCTTTACCGGTAATGTATTTGCTTGATTTTAATGCGTATCTTATTTCTCTTTGAGTAAACCTATCATGGCAGCTCGCCAGTGGAGTGGGTCAATGGGAGGCCATTGTAAAGTATTTTGGGTACGGTTGGGTGCAGAAAAAATGCTACAAAAGTGCAGTTTATTGACAACGATATATGTTTACATGTGTAAAGTTTCTTACATCAGATTAAAAATTTGAGGGATTAGAAACTCTGAATCACTTTACATGTTAACAAATAATCCAAAGTGCATATGCATCAAGCCTTATTCAGAATAATAGCATGTGATGTTTCCAATCAGAATTCATTTTAGATTTAGAGTCCAATCAGAATCTTTCAATTGACATGTTTACATGACATATTTTTTATCATGGTGAGCCCTTTATCCAAAATATGTGTCCAATCGCAGCAAGCAGTAAGCACTTTGGGTTCCTGATGAAGTGGTATTTTAATATATTTTTTTTTTTGGTCTTCTCTAGATGCTACATTGAAGAAGTGGCCAGCAGCCAGCCGAGGGCAGATAGGCACATCGATTAATTCAAAGCTCACAGAGCTGAGAAGATCCTCAAGATAATTTCTTGGGGGGTATTTCTTTTTTTTGTTCTTGTACTTTGATTGTTCTTAAGTTAATAAATAATGTTAAATTTCTGCATTTTGGGCTATTATTTTTATAATTTTGCTAATACATAGGTAAACAAGTGCATATATGTGTGGATTGATATAGATAAATGTATCAGCGGATATAGGTACATGTATGCACATGATCTACACATTTAGGTACATGCATGCACGGGTATAGGTACACATATAGGTACATGTATGCACGCATATAGATACACACATATATATACATATATGTACATATAATATAGGAAAACTGCCAATTTTATATATGTACATATATGTGGTATTACATATATGCACATATATGTACATATATGTACATATAATATAGGAAAACGGCCAATTTTATATATGTACATATATGTGGTATTGCATATATGCACATATATGTACATATATGTACATATAATATAGGAAAACGGCCAATTTTATATATGTCACATATATTTAAAACCTATATCAAAACCTATATTAAAACATATATGTTTATATAGGTTCTTTCCATGTGGGTCAGGATGAGACTGCTCATCTTGAGATGAGGAAGCTAAGGTATCAACTTACTTTAAAGAGTCTCAGTGCTCTGGTGCCAGTATGAAATTCTGATAAAATGAAGTATCACTGATTTATTTCAGTGGTAACAAATTATCACTGGAATAAAATGAGCTCAGTATCTCACACACTCCTGATGTCAAGCTGTGTTAACAACCACTTTTAACTGTATAAATGTCACTTTCAGTTTAGCTTGTATACATTGTTGGGTCTTGAAATATCAGCCACTAACTGTTTATAGATCATACCTCCATACACAAATGTGGATAACTCCTGTTTGCAGGGTTGTTTATAAATAACGATCAGAGTACAGAATTTCTGTTTGTACTGTAAAGAGTGTCAAATTCAAATGGCAGTATAAACTGCATTGAACGATTCTACTGGGGACAACAAAACATACCTTTTGAGAAATAAAAGATAAACACTAAAATCTGCTGATGTCTTTCTTTAATCAAATCCTTGGACCAAATTCAGTGCACAACAAAGTGAGGATCAAGCTGCTAGTGGAAGAGCGGGTCTGAGATGGCTCTCCAGCTGTTAAAAAACAAACTAGTTTGTTGCTATAGAACTACTTACCTAAAACCCTAGTGTGTAAGGTTTTCACACTGGTGCACCATCTATTGGTGCTCTAAATGAAATACAAATGACCTTGCTGACAAGCGTGTAATAACTACTACAGAAGCCCTGGAATATCATAAATGTGACAATGTCAACATGTCCTCTGTGTATTTGGAACCAAGTTACTGCTAATTGCTAATAGCTATGGTCATTGTGGGAAATGGTTTTAGGCACTGTTGCCAAGTCTGCTTGATTTTTTCCCAAAGTGGCTTGTAAATGAGTCGTGTTTTTTGAGGGTTCGTTTATGAATGCACACTCACTTATTTGGGCTCTAAAATAAGCGTCTCTACAAATGCTCTTGCTGATGCGTTACGGATACCGTGAACCGGCCATCTTAAATATCCCTCCGCCTACACACATAACTCCCTGAGAGACAAAAAGATGAACAAACGAGCCATCTCTGCCAGGAGGACAGAGTAGCTGCTAGACCACAATGCCCTCTTTCTAACATAAAGCCAAAATAAACTTCACTCATATTGAATTAAGTTAATTCAGTTAACTTACCTGTTCAGCCAAAAGTCTGCAATATCCGCATCCGTTTTTAATCTCTGCTCCCTCATGAATTATCTCCACCTGGTATTAATAGTTTTGCTGATTTAGACTAATTTCTCCCGGTTATTACTTTTTCTTTTCTCGGCAAACAGAATGATCTTCGGTTGTCTTTGCTTGTTTATATCCCTTCTCCATTGAAAGCATGTCTTTGTATAGCAGACAGAAAGGGAAATCCCATTTGGCTGACAAGTTTGTCTCCTTTCGGCTACTGAAATCAGAAATGCGGCACAACATGGCATCTCCCAGTGGGTGCACCGCTACCTATGAACATATTTATAAACTACTAATTCTAAGGTATGAGAACACTTTAATTTTTGGTTGTGATGTTATTAGACTTTGCTAGAATATACTAGCAATACTTGATTTTTGCTAATTAAAAGCCAATTTAGTTACACACTGTTCCTTTAAGGACTGGAAAAGGAAGATCCCTTCTATGGACCTAAAATTACATTGGGGGGGGGGGATGGAAAACATATGGTGTCCTATTTTTCTTGTCATTCATAACAAGAACATATCACTTGTCACATATTTCCAGTTATATTAAGAAGGAATTCCCTTTTTTGCTTTCGCAATTTCAAATATAGATTTTATTTATTACATTCAAAGTTTGTTGATTTTGTTTGTTCAATGTATATTTAGGAAACCTAAGTAACCGTGACAGTCTAGAAAACATTCTGTTTGTAAAATGTTTTGTTGCATCACAAACATTTTTCACAAACATTTTTTTTTTCTGCAGCTAGACTATAGAGGGAAGAGTATGCTGAATAAGGCAAGGGTGATGAAAATACTTATGTTGAAATTTTACAAGAGCTCGTCAGATCCTCCTCCCTCAGGAGGAAAAAAATAAAATAAAAACTCATTCCTCATCAGTGGGTGCTATCACTTGAATGGAATCAATCAATTGTGTTCCGCTTGGCTTTGCTCTGCGTTTCCAAATCCAATCTCTTCCATGTCATCTCAGAGCACATTTATAAGGGCCCAGCTTCTTGATTATCTCCCTCCCTCGCCTCAACTCCCTCACTGCTGCATGCTCCAATGTATTAAATTAAATGAGGTGTCTGTCCAGGTCACCCTTTACCCCAGCTCCCAACACCCCACCCCCACCCACCCCACCACGCTGTTCTCAATGCTGATAATCAAGGGAGAAGACCCTCCCTGTTAGTATTGTGCCAACCTAGCTGCATAAATTAGCATTAATGAGAGGTGAAAAGACCTGCAGTAAAGTAGAAAAGGACTGGAAGGAACAAAAACCAAACGGGGAGAGAAAACTGTGGCTTTAAACTTAACACTCAAAAAAGGTTAAATTTCTGTGTGGTCATCATACCATTTCTTCTCTTTTTCTTTCTTTCCAATCTGTCCATTTGGACATTCTGTACACTAGCTTTTAATTTTCTATAGTCTATTTTCTACAGGCGAACCCCAAACAAAGCTCTGAGGCAAAACAGCTGTGGCCTGGGTTCTTGTAATAAATGAATCATAGATGAGGCTTTGTGAACACCGTTGTCATAATCCCATGGGTTGATCTTAAAATACGACTGGGTGCAAACGTTTTTGTTGTTCATCAAATATTGACGCATACATAATTATTTGAGCATAAGTGTGCAGATTGTGTGAATATGCAGATGCATGTCAGTGGCAGAGCCATTTTCAGTACAGGCTTTACAAAAGAAAATCTGATTCAGGTGGATTATATTAGACTTAATCACCTTAGGGATGGATATAATTATCTTGTCATAACAAAGCATTGAACATGTGATGTGTTTTATATCGACCGTATTTATATGTATTCAGTTGACAGTGATGCATAAAAACACTGTCAAAGCAGCATGTTAATATAGATTGCATTGTTACTGCTAACTGCTCTCTCCCTTGCTGAAGTCTAATAATCGGCAATAGCCATGATACAGGAAAGAATTACTGTATCACTTCATTCTGCTGCTCCCTAACTTTAATTGCTTAATGCATCCTTTAATGCAGCACCATTTTGCTTCTCTCAGTTCCCGACTCCACCTCATTTTTCCAACTTTCCCCTCCTTTTCCTTATCTGCTCCACTGCCACCTCATTTACTACCAAGTTCTTCCTGGTAATTAAGGTTGAACTAAAGGTCACCCTCTAGTTTGAGGATGGCAAATTGGCACAATCACCCAATAACTGCCCAGTGCAGTGTTTTCTTAAGAGTCACACACAAGCGACTTCCAACAAGATTTTTAATTAGAACCAGTGTAACATCAGTTTCCCACGTTTAGTCATATGACCGATAGAGTTGTGCATATGATGTATTAGGACCTGCAATGAAAGACTAATCTAATCACTGTTCTCATTACCAAACTGGAAATGGCAGGAAATAACTTAAACTGCACTGAAATTTAGTGTTTTTCAAAAACAAGTTTTTTGGTAAACTCTTCTCTTTTTTCTTTTTGACAAGATATATATATATATATATATATATATATATATATATATATATATATATATATATATATATATATATATATATATATATATATACACATATGTGTGCTGTGTGCCAAGATGCTGCACTGCACAGGTGAAAGGGGGTATAGCTTTGCATGTAGCACCATTCAGCATTTAATTTTTCTTGTTTTGTGGCTGCCTGGGAAAGTTACTCCAAACACAGCTTCTGTGTTTATCATACATAAGACCCAAAGATCAAATCAAATATTCTCCCAAATATGTTGGACATATAGTAGTGTATAATATCTGTATATCTATTCATATAAGAACAATTTTTTATTTAGAGAAAAGAAAAAGGGATGTTTTGAGTTGCAACAGCATATTCTGTTACACCACAACTTAGTTGACTAATTAGACTATAAGGTGTTCACTGGGTTCATTACAGACAGCCTGTTGGCGGTGTGGTGGTTACTTTTTTCTTTTGTACTGTCGACCTGGGGGTATAAGTCGAAATAGTTTGTGTGCAGGATGTGTGGGCTCTGCAGAGATGCTATCTAACTATAGACCTATATAAGTGTAAAGATCGGGAAGAGAGGACCCAGAATTCAGCATGTGATGGAGGATGTTTGGGTGGATGATGTTGAATGCCAAGCTGAAGTCCATAACAGGTTCCTGGTGTATGTCCCTGGATAGTCGAGGTGGTGCAGGATGAAGTGGAGAGGGGAGACAAGACTGCCTGATCTGCTCCAAAGTTTGCCTCACAGAGTTAAACCACACAAAAAAAAAAAACGACAAAACCACAGACTTTTGACCACAGTAAAATAATTTGTGGATATTAGATATACGTGCTGTGCTGATTTGACTTTTCCTTCTTCCGCTTTCTCCACTGCTGCCACAGGACAAAAACAGAGAGCCTGCTTGTCCCTCATGCACACTGATTCGATCAGTGGCCGTGGTACAACAGTGTGCACTCTTCAGAGGCAAAACATAATAGTTTTCAGTGTTTGTAAAATGAGAGAAAGACTCATTAAATCTATGGATCTGATTTAAGTACCAGTCTGCGTATAGAAAGCTGAAACTTCACACAAACTGAGGTATGATGTCACAGTGTCAGTTAATTTATATAGTGGTCAGTGGATGAAGCTTCAAATACACTCCAGCTTATGTAGTCAAAGTAGGCCTGTAGCATCTGCTTTGACTTATTAATTCACTTCCTAACAGTCCTAATCACAAGATTGAGAGGTTTTCAGTTATTGTCACTAAATTGGAATGAGACATTGGTCTGAGTCCTACAGCTGAATATGAATCAGCTCTGTATGAATCTTTTAAAGGGGCCTTGTCACATACTATCACTTCCTAACTTTCTATGCTAGTAGCTCACTATGGTTGCATGCAGAGGTTTTCTACTTAAATTATCAAGTCCTGTTGGCTTACTGTATTTTATTTCCCGTTTTACACTTGTGTATATTTACCACAGCAAAACCATGTGTGCACAGTGAGAAAAGGGCAATGGAGGTCAGAGACATATATACTATGTTATAATGATGTTTTAATGAATAAATACAGTCATAAGTAAATTTTCACTCTTACTTGTGAAAGATAATGCCAGTGCATCTGGTTTGTACTGTGAATTGTTTGGTACAATTCCACAGAGCAATGAATGAGGCATCTTCACCAAATAACTCCACTATACCACTTCCAATATGGTGGCTTCATTGACATGCAATCCACCTTTTAACAAGGCATCTATGTATAGGCATCAATATACGCATGTGTGTGATGGAGCCAAGGAAATCAGCAATGCCCGGCGGAAGAGCAAAAAAGAAAGAGGTAGAGTAACACTGACCCTGTAAATTGTATTGGTCCTCAACCACACCAAGCTGTTACTTTACTGCGAGGCATCGCAGGAAGGTCCACAGTCTCTTACAGTAGCAGAGCCATTTGTCTCCATCTTCTGCTATTTCCACAGCACTGCTGGCTGGCAGATGGCAGACAATGTTTATGTTTGTGTATAGTGATCAAGCCCAGTACAAAGTTCTTTTCAGACTCAAAAAGGACTGAGTAAACACTATCAGGACGTAGGCTTTGTATATATTGTTTTATTTCTGAAGATGACTATATGGGATTTTTGTGTTTTCTTTTTATGGTCAAAATATGTGACTGGGCCCCTTTAAAGCTATGTAACAGTAATCCACAGTATTTTCATCACTAATGGGACACTTACAAAACACAGTGCACATTTAAGCAAAGACTCGATTTCACAAACATGTAGAATTTGCCACAGATGGCACAAACTGAACTGCCAACAAAAAGAAGGACTTTTCTGAAGAAATCAACAAGCTGCCAACAAAAGCATTTGATCTACAGGGATTCTGATTAGTATGTGATCCCCTTCTCTGGTAGCAGTTAAAAAAGAGCAGGGGTGTTTTGGAAAAGCTGCAGCCAAACCACTAGAGTTATAAGCCCAGAGTAAAGTGCAGAGCAGTAATCTAAGCAAGTTGTAATTAAAGCATAGATTCAAACCTTTAGTCAGCTGTATTCGTTTGACAAAAGCTGGTCCGGACCACAGATTTTAACAGATGAT
This sequence comes from Fundulus heteroclitus, assembly GCF_011125445.2. Lineage (NCBI taxonomy): Eukaryota > Metazoa > Chordata > Actinopteri > Cyprinodontiformes > Fundulidae > Fundulus > Fundulus heteroclitus. The sequence continues at coordinate 29,848,264 of NC_046364.1, forward strand.
CAAAGTTAAGATTATTCTCAAGTCTTATACCAAGGTCTGTAGCAATATGTGTCTTTAAGTTCATAAGTTACACTGATGTTAGAGACATCAATGGGCCCAAACAACATTAACAGAGTCTATTTATTATTCTGGTGTAAGAAGTTTATAGGCATCCCTGATTTCTGCAATACATTCAAGAAATGTATTTACAGAAAAGTTATGTTAAATTATGAAAAGTTTCCACTGTTATGCTGATGACACTCAGCTATATTTATCCATAAATACTGATGAATTCAATCAATTACTTAGAGTACATCCGGGTTTTGATGTCTTGATGACATCAAAACCTGGATGACTTTAAACTTCCTGCTTTTAAATTAATATTGTAAATGTCTATGCCAAAACTCTAGTGGTATACCTGCCATTGCTTTTATGGAAGGAAGAGGTTGTGGAACGATGTTTTACTTTTTTAGAAAAGAGCATGACGTTTCAACATTAAGGACTATTCTCACACAAAGTAAATCAGATTGAACAGCGTCAAAAGCAGACTGCAGACACCTAAGCACAGCAGTAAAAGCTTTGGCATGACAGTAAACCAGTGTCATCAGCATAAAATGTTTATAGCCATTGGTAACATTTTCACTGATAATTTGCATGAATTGAAAACATAGTTGGACCTAAAATGGAACTCTGTGGCATACCTTTTGTGAAGTTTAAGCATTCTGACAACAGACCAAGGTGTTTCACACACCAGCTACTATTTGACAGATAATTAGAAAACCAAAATACAATGTTGTATGATAAAAATTATTTGGGTTATTTAAACATTTTGTAGTGTTGAGTTCAGAGCTGACTTTTTCTATGCAGGAGACTTGCTATTTTAGCGGGGAACCAGATACTCAACCCTTTGGATCTCAACCCTTAACTGAAAAGGAGAATGCTTGTCAATAAAATGACTAAAACTATCCAAAAACTAGTCCCAGGCAAAATAAATCTGCCATCAAACAGATAAATGAGCTTCCAGTAATAATGAAATAAATCATGAGGGAAGGTCTGTTTACTAAAATTGTCTTTTTTCAGACAAGAACAGGCTTAAAACTGCACCCACTCCACAATGGTGAAAAACCACCATGGCATATTTATGTGGCATGTTGGTGATGGAAAGATCGAGTGTATGAATGAATCCTTGTCAGGTAACATTACAAGCCATGTAAAAATACAAATCATCTCATATCCTCAATTAAACGGATATACTAACTATTAGCAGAAACTCACACTGAGTACATAGATATACTGTACAGTATGTTTAGTATATATTTAAACAGAACAGTTAGTTGTCTAATCACTTTAATGGATAACAGGTAACCTATCTAAAAACAAAAGCAAATATCCCAACCACATTCCAATACCCTGAGCCTAGAGCAAAGCCCACAGTTTTGTGATTAGTAGAATTACTTTTTTAAGCCATAATTTATACTAAAAGGTCAGAAATAATAGCTTTGTGTTTTACATTTTTTAAGACAGCAAGCATATTGCAGCACAAGGACAAGTACTCAGATCTAAAACAAAATCAAGTTGAATCTTTTGTTCATATGAAGTATAGATGAACAATCTTGAGTTTACTAATCTGTCACGAGAAAAACATTGTTTTACCGACTTAATCTTCTGACCAAAACCATGCTGTATAATTCATCTGCTGACTACTTCAAAAGCAGAGTTATGGAACTAATTAAATATACCTTTTAGAGCCTGAAATATTCAAACAATAAAGAAACAAAACATGAACACTGACACTATATACTAAATTCATAAGAATGTAAGAAATTAATCTCCTCATGCCACAAAAATACAAACATTAGGTATTTTAATTGTACTATTCATGTAAACACTATCTCAAAGATGTTAATATGTACAGAAATGTATGTGCGCACAGATAAAAAGGGACCTTCAGATGCATTCCCAATCCTCATTTTGTTGGCTAATTAATGCATATTGACAAAATAACCAACACCCACAGAACAAAGACTAATCTACAAAAACATCAATTGGCATCAGACTCTTTTAACAAAAATGTGCATGCATATTAAAGATTTTTCTGTTTTTAAAGAAAGGAGAGGCGGATCATATGAACACATGGTGTAAATAAGGCAACTTTGTGAATACGCATTTGTATATTGTATATGCATATTATAGCATGCAAGTTAAAAAGATTAAATCAAGGCAATTTTATTTCAGTACACACCTAGCTTTTATCCACCAGGCTTGAGTTAAGGGCCGAGCTGCATAATTTGGAACAGACCAAAGCAATCACAAGAGTTTATCTTTACAAGTGCTATCTGGCGATACAAATGTTCCCATGGTTTACTGTAATCACAGCAATTAATACCATTTACATGCCTTTAAAAGAGCTTGCAATTAGGTGACTTTTGCAACATTTCTAAACTATGATAACCATCAGTGGAGAGATAATCAGGTAGTGTCAGTATTAGGCAAATAAGGGTAGTATTATAGTCAGAACCATGTAAGCAAAGACTAAGAAATGGTTGTGTTCAGAGTTCACAGTATATGAAACCGGACTGAAACTGGGATCAAGATAAAACGGAACAGAAAAAAAAAATCATCAAAAAACATGCATACTGTTTTATTGTATAAACTGTAATATCAAGCCACCAAATGGCTGTCTTGAGCGTCTTTCACTGTTGCTCTTCTATTTAATGTGTATAACCCTTGACTATCATTGAACCATACTGACACTGAACGCTAAAGCAAAATTAACCTTGAGAAACACAATGTACATGATAATGTTCAAGAAGAGCAGGACTTCACATAAATACTTGATAATTCTGTACAATAATTTTCTTTTAACACACCAGTTCTTGGTTATGGCAGGGACAGTATAAGAACTACAGAAAAGGAAAAAAGGAAAAGTCAGGTGTTGAAACTACTCCTGGACCCTGTGAATTACATGAGAAGGGTATATAAGAAGGCATTAAAAAAAAGAAAAGACAGCAATGACCGCAGATAAATGGAAAAGAAGTGAAGGACTGAAATATAAGCAAGGAGAAGCGAAAAGATTGAGAAGTGGAGACGAGAAATTAGGTTATGTATATTGCTGGCAACTCACACATGCACATTCCATCTGAGATCCCATCAGCTGTCAAATTGGGAAAGGGATGGTGATTTGGGAGTGGTAGGAATCTCAACGAGGCTGGGACTAGGCACACCACTGAGACCTAATCAAAACACAATCACGTTTGGCGCCTGAACAGACGCACACTGGCCCACACCAACGCCACTTAAAGTCTTCACTCACATTCACACCGAGCAACTCTGAGGTCATTCTTTATCACACACATAATCATGCACATCCACACAAAGAAACATTAGCTTGAAGTCACACATGAACAAACACATTCTGTCCCATGTAATCATAGATTGGCCCATTTCAAACTAACCTCTGCTTTTAGGTTTCGAGATGATGTATAAAACTTCCCAGGTAAGGATGGCCTGTTATCGCTCTGTATGACCTGTGACTTGAGTTTATCTCCATTATGCAGTGGTTCATTTCAAAACCTTCACCTCTGTTGCTGGTTACCGGTGTGGCAGACACAGATAGGAACTGCAGTTGGATATAGGAAAAAGACCAAATGCTTCTTCAACTGAATTTCCCTGACCCTTCTAATTCCCTGTCCCTCAAGACAGCCCTCATGTTCCCATAGTCAAGTCCAAAAGCCTACTCACTGAGGTGTGACAGCCTCACCACTGACCGGCTCCCTGGTCAGCATTCTCACTGTTAATCCACAGAGATAGGCCAGATGCTGACCACTAGCAAGTAATTGCTTGGAGTAGGCTCTAGCAAAGCCACTTGGATGTGGGAACAACTGTCTGAAAGGAAGAGGAGAGTTTTTTTTCCTGTAATTTTCTCCATTCCGCTGATCTAAGGGCTTCCGATGGGTAGATGTCAGTGATAAAACTAGATTTGCAATGCATTTGTGATGTACGTTTTTTTTTGTGTATATGCTCCAGCCTTAACGCAAATACTAAATGTTTACTTTTCTGTCCAGGAGGAAAAAAAATAATCTTACTGTGTAAAGAGCAAAAAAATGTTCTAATGGGAAAGAAGCTCAGACTTTGAAGCCTCTTCTTATTTACCACCTCCTATTGACTTCGGCATCATTTCCTGAGAAAACAAAGAGGGTGAGTTGTCAAGACTCAGCTGTGCCAAGAGCCCTATCACATCCTCTTGACTTCAGCAGCAAGGAGTAAGGCAGTGTTGAGAAGAAAAAACAATAATGTGATAGATGCTTTTGAATTTCTAAATACATAAATGTAATAAATAAATCAGAATTTACTTTTAAAAGGAAATTTAGCAGATGTAACATCTCCTTTCTTCCCCTCTACATGAATTGCTTTGTTGATGTTCAATGATGTGTGGATTTGGCCATTGATGAAGAATCATCAGTCTAGATCTAACAACAGGGATCTTAAGGGAGGTTAATGTAGTGTGCACTTCTGCAGTCAGATTAAATACCAATGAGACAATAGCAACAATCTCTACTAAGCTATTGTATAGAATTATTGTTTATTCAAAGACCTTATAGTCTTATAATCAAACAAAGTTCAACCAAAAGTTTTTATTTTTATTTTTGCAAATCAACAGTTCTATCTGACCTTCAGTGTGACAGCAGGTGTATGGAACAGGCAGTCTGAAAAAAAAAATGGATAAATGCTTAAACCACCCAAAGGCTTCAGTAGGTCTTTTGGGGCAGAAGAGCAGACTAAAAACACAAGGGAATTGGAAGAATAAGGAAAAGAAGCAAAAATACTTGGTTTAAAAAAAGAGCAGTGAATTTTGAGCGCACATATGCTTAGCTGTCCCTTTGAGACGGATTGTGGGGTTTAAGTGCTACAGTGTAGTTTCAGCTATACTAGTCCACAGACAGCACCCCAAAGCTTGGTATCAACTTAACACTGACACACCACACCATGGCTTCAGAGATTACAGGGGGTCTAGATGTGCCTTTTTTGACACAAAGTGCAGTGGTGTATACTTTAACACTCGTCTTTCTCTTCATTTTCTTTTCCTCTCATCTGCTCTTGTCTCCCTCGCAGAACCTTTCTGTGAAGTGGCACAGAAGAGAAAGAGTTGAACGCCTGTGTCTGCTTACTGGGGCAAGTGAACATTGGAAGTGACAGAGGGTGATGCTGGCTTGAGTGCTGGAGAAAATGCCTCTGAGCTAAGTGAAGGACCATTAGGAAGACAGCGATAAGATGCATGCATGTAGACAGGGCTTACAGAATGTTCACCTTGAACAGTTTGGTTTCATCGGGTTTGGAGAGCTATCACGTGGGGGGAGTGCAGCATCAAACTCCAATCAAACCCCATTTCAGCTGACGACAAAATCAAACTGATGTACACTCAGGTCAAAAGGAGCACCGACCCACACAACCTGTTATTACTCATGCACAGTGGTTAGCTATTACTGAGATGCCTTCTCACGTTTGTCTGCTTTTTGGTGTTTAGCAACAGAAACCTTTTAAGAGGGGCCACAACACTAATGAAGTGGGAACTTCAGTGCCTTCTAAAAGTAATTACTCTCTTTGGCATTTTTTCATGTTTTGTTGCCTCACAACCTATAATTAAAATTAATTGTTTGAGAGTTGGCACCGTTTAACTTACAGAACATGCCTACAACTTTGAAGATGTGTTATTTTTATTATGAAGCAAACAAATGGGATACAATAACAGAAAACATCGGCCTGCAAAATCCTTCACCCCTGCTAAAGTTAGTACTTTTTTTTGATCACTCCTCAAGGCAAAATAGCTCCAGATGCCTCCTGTTGGAACCGGGTCTAACCACAGATTCTCAATTGGACTGTGGTCTGGACTTTGACTAGGTCATTCACACACATTTAAATGTTTCCCCTTGCTTTAACATTGTGCTTTGGGCCATTGTCTAGCTGGAAGGTGAACCTCTTTCCCAGTCTCAAATCACAGGCAGACCGACTGTTCTGCTCAAGATTATCCCTATTTAAATATTTGTATTTAGCACCATCCATTTTTCCCTAGCCTAGGACCAGTTCCCAGTCCTTGTTGTTCAAAAAACATCTCCACAGCATGATGCTGCTTTACTGTGGGAATGGTGTTCTTGGATTGATGGGAAGTGTTTTCCTTGGTGGCTGAAAAGGTACAATTTAGTCTGATCTCACAAAAACAACCTTCTCCAGACATTTGGGGAGTCGCCTACATGCCTTTTGGCAAACTCAAAATTATCTATTCCTTCTTGCTTTGGGCAACAAGTAATGTCTTTTTTCTAGCTGCTCTTCCATAATGTCCAGCTCTATGGAGGGTATGGCTTATTGTGGTCCTATGGAAAGATCCTCATGTCTCTGCTGAGGAGCTCTGCCCTTTGCCTAGGGTCTCTGTGGTGACCAAATTAATGCCCTCCTTGCTCGGTCTGTGAGTTGGGGTGGGCGGTCCTCTCTTGGCAGGTTTGTTGTTGCAACTGGGTGCTTTCCATTTGATAATGATGGATTTGATGGTGCTCCAGGGTAACATCAAAGATTTGGATTTTTTTCCATAACTACACCCTGACTTGTACTCCTCAGCAAATTTGTCCCTGACTTATTTGGAGAGCCCCTTGGTCTTAATTGTGTGATGCCGCTTCCTTAATGATCCGGCAGCCTCTAGGGCATTTCAGATAGATCATGTGATACAGAGATTGCACACATGTGGACTTCATTTCACTGGTTATGTGACTTTTGAAGGTAACTGGTCGCACCAGCTGAGATAGACTGGTGACCTGTCCAGGGTGTACCCCGCCTCTCGCCCATTGAAAGCTGGAGGTAGGCACCAGCAACCCCTCGTGACCCCACAAGAGACGTGTTAGAAAATGGATGGATGGTTGCACCAGAAGTTTGAGGGGCTTCATATCAAAGGGGGTGGGATACATATGCACAAGTCAATTTTTATTTAGTTTATTTTTTCAGTCCTTTTTTAAATATTTTTTCACTTTCACTTTTCCAACTTAAGACTATTTTGTGCTGATCCATTGCCTGAAAATAAGAACAGGTAAAAGGAAAAAAGCCAAAAGAGTTAATACTTTTGCAAGGCACTATACTTGTCAAAAGGTAATACTTTAAAATGAAGCAGAAGAATGAAATGGTATATATAGATAAAACACAACCTGTGTGTATGCTTTTACAAGATTGTAAATATATTTCATTAATATTGTTATTCCAAATTGATCTCTCCAGGGTCTATTCTCCCTCTCGCTCAGTGAACGTTAATTTAGGCTCTGATTCCCAGTACTTTTGACCTTGAACAGAATTAAGTTTGAACCTGAAAATTAATGGAATTTTATTTGTCAATGGAATTTGCATGGGTACTTTTTTTAAAAAACAATAAAAATCCTCACCTGTTTTCCCGTTTTCATTTTAGTGATATAGCAACACCAGCACAAAGATAAAATATAAAAAAATCAAGCAGCGAACGGCCCCTCCATCTTCTCTCTTCTAGCCAGTTTTTGCAGACTTTGAAATATCTTAAATAATTCATGCTGTTAATAACCAACTTGCCCTCCCCTTGGCACAGAGCAGTCCTGTGCAAATATAGCGATGTGCCTTTGTGTACACTTGTGACGGCCCAGCAAAGTGAAAATAGGACTGTGTTTGAACAGTGAAGTGAAGGTGTATGTATGAATGAGTATGTGATTGGAGTAAAAGTTATCAGAGAGTCGGCAGAATTGACTGATGTGATAGTTGACAGTGGTTATTAGGTGGGTTACTGAGTCAACACGGTGGAAATCACAGATCCCCTCCAACAAAGAAAAAACTCAAGGTCACAAGCTCAGCTGTTTTTGCAACCACAATGTAGCTAGAGCAATGATAATGGTGTGTACAGACAGTGCAATCAATGACAAACTAGAAGGAAAACTCAACAACTGCAGTCCAGATAACAAAGTCCCTTAATGAATCTGTCGTTACTGTCATTGTAACCAACATCACATTATCATCATCTTTCCTAATTCAAGGCTGTTATTGTTCTGTATTACTTGTATTATATTCTCTTTGTTACAGTCTTACAATCAGTGTACTTGTGAGCTCACCATTTTTTAAGCCCATCTGTTTCTTAAAGGAGAAAAACGGATAACAAAATGGGACACATTCTCTGCAAACATGACCTTGGCGCTTGATTTGCAAGGAGCAGCAGTATCAATAATAATGAAGGAATTAATAAGCCGGTGCACTGGCCTGGGGTCCAGACTAAAAGAGGCGGTGGAAGGGGGCATGGCTAGCAGAAAAGAGAAAATGGAAAAAAGGTTGTCGTGGTGCACAAGAGGGGGTGGTAAGTGCACGATTTCCTTCGCAGCAGTATGGTGCTGCAGTCCACGCTGTCACACGTCAAAGAGGGAGCAAATCAAAGGCAGCTCTTTTGATGAATATAAAACAGAGAGTCATGCTGAGAAGCACTCTCCCTCCCTCCCATTCTAATCACACAGCCGCAGAGGAGACTGGCTGCACCAATTCAGCCCCCCACCCTCCCACACCCCAGCACAAAATGAAAGGCGAGAAGAAACAAGGAGAAGGGGACAGCAAGCACACACAATCACAACAAAGGCTGCTTCATAATAGCAATAAACACTTGCTCTCTCTCGAGAAATCTGCACAGAATGCTGGGTGTGGCGTGGTAAGATACAGGAGAATCTGAAAAGGCATCAACATTTTTTTTAACCCCCTCACCAACCCTGAAAAGGTTATTTTTCTACAAACAAACCAATATTTCTCTATGTATAAACTGTACATTTCTCCAAGTCTTAAGAGAAAACACCTGTTTTATATTTGCTTTAGAGCAGCTGAACTGCTAACAACGCTGAATCTAACATTTTCTCTTTAGTAACACTAAAAATGCTAACTGAGTAACACTGTCAAAAACATTTTACACTGATAAGAAACCCAACATCTTTCTACAAACAAAGCTAATGTTCTGGCTTGCACCTCCAAACACCAGTTAATGAGTATTCTGCTACATATTAGGCACAATCGTATGATGTTTTGCAATTATACATCCTCTCTGATTCTGTATTTTTTGTATCTGTCATAAAAGCTATAAATAGGAATCTTCTATGGTATCAACCAAATCTCGATGTGCATTATGGCTTCCATTCCCCCGAGTTTCTTTACCATTGGTCCCCAGGCAATATTTGTGTGTGACACCAAAGCCCACTCCCACCCAAGTCCCGAGCCCAGAAAGTGACACATGCATGGGTGTCGCTGCCGTTTCACCTCCTGCCTGCTGAGGTATGAGGCAATTTCCTCCGAGTGGCGCATGGTGAGAGAGAGTGTAAAGGGCTAGCCGCAGCCCAGCGCTACTGCTCTCTTTGATACTGTCAAGGAAGAGTAATGGCTCTCTGCAGCAACAGCCACCACCAAACTAATGTAGTGTGACTTTGGTTCTCCTTTCCGACAGAATACCACTACAGTGAGGAAGAAGGGGATGGGAAGATGACAGCCAAACTGTGAAACATATAAAGAGGAATACAAAAAAAAAACAATGCAAGGACAGAGTATGCTCACAGCTAAGATTTGAATTTCTAAGCTTATAAAGCTTCTTTGTCAGCAAAATATCTACAGTTGCCAAATTCTCACAAACCAAACAAGATCTAACTCCTGTTAGTCAAAACAGCTCTTAATGGTAATTTGCCAGAAATATGGCATCACAATGAGGACCACAGCAGCAGGGTTAACAGTTCGAGCAAAATGTGGGTATAGTATTTTTTCCAGCAAACACGGAAGTCAAAATGACTGACAACGTGAAGGTTGTTTCACTCTGCTAGATGTGGAAAATGTATACAAGACTTATTTGATGCTCTTATGTTGCTGTTGGCCCCAGACCTCGAACACCCAAGAACATTTTAATGCAGTCAAACAAAGGACCACATTTAGCATTTGAAGGGTGAATACAAGGAATCAGAAGCAAGTTAGACCAAAGAGTAAATGCCGAAACATGCCACTTGCATCCAAACCTCCATGCTCCAAAGAGATTTATTTTCTAGACTCATTGGCTGCATAGAGGGTCCGTCTACAGACTGGCAGGCTCACAGGATGGAATACTCACGTGAGAGTATGTGCCGGAAATTCAACCAGCATAACAAGCCGGGCAGTAAATGTAAAGTTGCAATTGCCGCTTGAACAAGCTCACTTTTTCACTTTCTTCTCTGTTTTATGTAATTCTGAGTTCCTACCATGGGTAAGTACACTGTTTATTGAAATGATTTATTGATTATTTATTGAGCTGTGTGTTTCCAGGACAAACATACATGGGGACAACCTGGCTGGAAATTGTGTACAGTTTACCTTGCAGTTAAGAGATTGTATTTTGTATTTTCCCCAAAGCAGATGGATTTTACCTTGCCAACGTGTCCTCTTCCTGTCTGGCTAATGACTTTCTAGTCAAATTGCTGCGTAGTTGTCACCAAGACACACTAGGGGTCTACCTTTGTCGGAACTGTGCAGACATAGTTTGCAGAGAACTGCAAACGGTTTGCTCGCCACCATCACGTTAACCAGATGTACCTTCTATGACTGTGGAGATAGACTGCTGTTTAGTTTGCTCTTGGTTCCCACACTGTGTGTGTCATGTACCACTATTAGAAATACATTGAATAAGCAGCCTATTATAACACACCAGGGCCTAAGTCAACCATTTGCTAGGAGCTTATCTGCAAAACATTTGCATAGACGTCTGGACTATTTCTAGTTTAGAGATTGTGCCATTAATTATGCCTTTTACATGGTTGTAGGCAATATGCACATCTGCTATTTCTATTTTGATGCTCTAATTAATGGAGGTTTGTTTAATACAACTAAATAACTAAAAATGTAGTTTCTAATTTATCAAATTGGGTTTCAAAAGAATATTTCAGTTTCTGAAGTAGGGATTGTTAAGTACTTATGAATAGTCATTAACTAACCTGTAGTTAGCTGTGGGGCCGATAAAGTTTAAAACATTTTTATTCATGAACACTAGTTTAAATAGTCAGACAATAGTGTGAATTTAACAGTAATGAAAAGAAAGAATCAAAGTGAAATGGAAATGGTTCAAAGGAGAATCGGATGAGGTGAGTTTAACAAGGCAGGGGTTGTCTGAAGCCCGGGGCCCACGGCGTTGCATGGAGAGATGAGCATGTGTGAACACTGCAGGGTACTGTCTGAATGCTGGGGCTCCTCTAACAACTACAAAGGCCAGGATTTCAGTGCAATGGGTCACAACCTACAATATTTTGGTATCCTTACCCATGTGTTCCAGTGAGACATTAAAAACACAGAAGACAGTAAACAGAGACAAAAAGAAACATCCAATAGAAGAAATAAACACATCACAATCAATGCATTGTGAAATTGTTATTGCATTTGCAGTAAAGCAAATGCCTTTTGCAAATAGCAGACTTTCTAGTACCCACAACACTGTTTTCGTTTTTCAAACCAATGTTGACATCCACCTCTGTCAAGACCTTCCACCTACACCTACACTTTATTTGTTCAGTGTTGATTTGTGCAACACTGTGACCTGCATTCATCTATACCTGGGATTCTCTTAATCTCCTGCTTCCCTGAGGATAGTTTAGTAAATCAGAGCTTCCACTGCATAATGTCCACATCTGAAGAGTTTTGCATCTTTAAAGGGCAATTATACAATGCTCATTATTTCTGACCAGCTACCCACAGCAGGCCCAGCTCACTGCCTTAACTGGGTGTTCTAGATTACCCTAAACCTCATCATTAGGAAGGTTCTTTGATTTCCCCACTGTGACAAAACAGCAGCACTAGTCTTCTTAAATGAACACCAATTTTATGCAGCAGGAAACACAACAAGTAGAGCTGAAGAGAAAATATGCAGAACCTCTAAAAGTAAATATTAGGGAAAAGATGGGGAGATACAGCTTTGAGATTTATTAAGATCAGCTGGAGGTAGACGTGTGATTCAAAATCACTGAACAAAAACCTAAAGCCTCATTTTTCACAAACTATTCTTGAAGTTAGGAGTTTATTTGATAGAAGTAACTTTCCTTTTGTTATCTTGGAGGAGTGATGTGAGCAGTACAATTCTGTTCTGAGAAGGCTAAAAGGTTCAAACTCCCTTGACACAAGCTTAATGTGTAAAACCAAGTAAAGCAGACTTGGTTTTAAATTTAACAGTAGTTTTGATTATTTCTGTAGCCAAGTGCAAATCAAGACACTAAAGATCTTTAAAAACAAACAATACCTCAGTTGATGAAAAATTACTTTCTGGTCACGACTAAATTCTACTTTTTGTTTAAACATGAATTTTTGTGTCTTGTAAAACAGCCACTAGATCAAAAGCATATTTAGAAGTAAAATGTTGCATTAAAGGGGTGAGATCACCTGTCAATGAACTAGACTTCATCACATTACCGTCTGCTATTATAATGCAGTGTTCCCTTCTCTAACATGTTCAGGCTATAGTGAAGTTAATTGACCTGATTTATTTCCACTTCAAATACTGCAGTTATTTTGAAAGCCCTTGATATCTCTGGGTTGAACACAACAAGAACTTTGGGTTTGGTGCCAACTCCTTCAACTAATTATTGGAAGTCACACATTTTTCTTAGTTCAGAGTTAAATCACTCCGATTTTGCACAATATTCATTGAAAGCAATTTTGAACATCATACCAATGATCTTTTTCCTAAGTCACCAAGCCTTCATTTATCACCACCTCAAACACTTTCTCTTCTAACCAAACACTCCAGGGTAATTACCAGAGGTCCCTACTTTCATAGTGAAAGAAATCAAAATGATAATGACTCCTTATTAGAAATGATATGTGGAAATGCACGCAGGAGACATCAAACGGTTTTGACAGGGTTTGCCAGGGCCAGTGATGGGGCTAAATCATTATTTACATCAAAGCAAAAGCTCAGAGAGGTCATCCATTGGAAACCCAGACTCAAACTGGTGCAGCAAAAATAAATACCTGGATAGCAATTCTACAATTGGGATAATTCCCTCCTCTAAAATTGAAACATATTATTGGTAGCCATTACCAAAAGGAAAAAGCACTTTTAGGGGATGGGTTTATGAGTCCAGTTGAGGGACTGCCAGTCGAGAGCGAATATAAATGATACTCACACAGTAAAATCACATAAAAGAACTAATAAAATATGGCACCTAGAGGAACCATGATGAACGTACACTGGAAAATGTGCACTTCAGTAAACAATCAGACGATGTCAATTATATCAAATTGGGCGGGCTATAGAGCAATGCTATTCTGGCACTGGCGCAATCAACCTTTTGACAGCAGGCTGTTGGGTGACATCTATCTGTTGTTCTCCAATTGGAGTTCCAAACCAATACATTTTTGCATTTTCTCAGCTTAAGAAAGCCAATTCCTGGCAACCTGACAGCTGTATTCTTTGTATACATTTCCATACAATTCTTTTGTTTGTCTGGAGCAAAAAGAAATTTTGAGATGTGTATTCCCAAGACACAGAGGAAAATTACATTAGAAAATGCAACATAATTCCAGTGATTAGAGATTAAGTGATGGTATTGACCTCTTCACTGACTACACATTTTACCCCTGAAATAGAAAAATGTGTACTGAAACGCCAAATTATAACATCATCTTTCAAAGTATCTACGAATATCAAAGGCCTAAGTTGTTTGCAAGGATGCAAACAAGTAAAAATGTCATACATTTTTATGTTTGTGATGTTTAGTACAGAGGCATTCCTATAAAGAAATGTCTTCTAGTAACAGCACATTAAATACTCCAATCAGAAAAATATATTGTGTGATTAGATTGTGTCATTATTTTCTTCAACAAATAGGCTACAGGACCGCCGACTGACAAAGATGCTTTAGGTGGCACTTATACACCACTTTACAATAGTTCTTTCATTAAAGAAAATCCACCAATTTCAATTATAAGTTTGCCTTTCTTTGCACACAAAAATACAACAGTGTTGTGTAGAACGCAATGGGTAATAAGCATTATTTATTTAGGTCTACTTGAAAAGTAAAGCACTGATAAAAAAGACAAGAGATTTTTTAAAAAAAGCTGTTTTTGGGACAGGTTCACAATGTGTTATCATAATCTGTATCAGTCTAAATTGGTGTACGCAAAAGAAAAACTGTGGTCATGAGCTCAAATCAGTAGTCTATGGTTGTTCTGAGTGGGAAATGCACTGAGCATCAATTTTAGACTCCCACAACCAAAGAAGACCTGCGACAAATACCAAAATATCTGGTATATATGGGAAAAACATTTTTTGTCCATTTTCGTCCTGACATGAGAACTTCTGTGCCATGTCCTTTTTTCCCCTAAACCTCTCCCTCTTTTCAGCATCTGAGTGATATCAGACACAACAAAAACTAAATGTAATGGTGCTATGGAACAACAATTACAAAATAAAAGTTACTGTAATTTACCACAGTAACTGAAGAAAATATGTTTTAAAGTTACTTACATTTAAAGCTATTTACATTTCTTTAGTGTCGTGACGGATGATTACAGTGTAATGTTCAGATTGCAAAGTGTAGGTGAAGGCATCATTGAATGCTACACAGCTGTGTTTATTTAAACAATGTTTTAAGCTAATTTTTTGTCAGAATGCAGCCAAGGTAACGGTAATTATTGCTAAGAACAAATATATTTTATATTGAGGATATAAAGTTACAACACTAAACTAACTTTAATTACCATGAAAAGTTAAATGACTTCCTAAAGATCTGCTATGTTAAAATAGTTCCAAAACTCTGTTAAATGAGATCCGAATGTAAAGGTGGTGGTCATAATTACAATATCATGTAAAAGTTGGGGGTTTTATTAGTAGTCAGTTATAATCAACAAAATTAAAAGAAATAAAGAAGAAATATATCAGTCTCTGTGCAATGAATGAATATAATTTACAGATCTTGCTTCTTGAATGGAATTACTGAAAAAAAATCAACTTAGTTCTTCTAACTTATTTAGTTACTTGAAGAATGTTTTTGTTTTTCCTAATAGAAAACAGGCAGAGTATGGAAAAGGGAGACAACAAAATGATGGTAGTTTATTCATGGCCTGTGGTCCGCAGACACTGGCATGGATAAAACCTAATCACAACGGACTAGCAGTGCTTCAAATCAATCATTGTAATGCTTTGAAAGAAGGCTACAATATGCAGATGCTCTCACAGCAACCTAAAGGATCTCACCAAGCAGCTGAAATGAATAATCCTTGGTATCCATTTCAACAGTGCCATGAATATGCTCCTTGCACCAACATATGTGTATGCATTGGTCTCCCTGATGGTGTAGGGCTCCAAACTAGAAAGAAGTGTACAGACCTCCAAGTTACATATATTGCTAAGAGGGAGAGTTTTTGTCAGCAGTTCAAAAACAAATTGTATAACAGGGTTTATAAAATAACTATTATAATCGTATAATCCTAATATATTAATTGCATACTTTTATTTTTGCAGAGCAGATCATGAAAAACACCAAAGGTTTCAGTGCAATCAGCTCATGGTAATCAGTGAAAAATTGATTTGGGATTTCGTGTGCATGATTCCTGACTGCACTATATGAAATATGTGCAGAGAGCAACGTGGCAAATTAAAAGTATTGAACAGGAAGACATGTGAAGTGCTCTGTGCAAAATCCTCTCTTGACTGCATGATTTCAAACTGTCCAAAACACTGATCTGAAGTAGCCAAGTGGTTATTGGTTAAAAGCTGAGATTAAAAGGAAACGGTTAACAAATACAAGCAGTTTGATTTAAATTTATCTGTAGCACATCTTTAAATTTTGCAAATATGCAAACTATATAGGTGGAGAAAACGGCCATAACATGGTTTTTATCAAGGTGGTCAATGCTAATTTTTGCACCCAAATATGCTTGGAAAGAAATATTTAGATAAATAACTACGTATTTGGCAAATGTGACCTTGGAATATCATTAAAAACCATTCAGACATTTACAGTTGTACAATAATACCAAATGTAATGCTTTATCATTAAGATAAAGTCAGATCTTTAAGATTCTTTAACAGCATGTAAAGTCAAATATTAATTTGTATTTATGTCTGTAGATTTTTTAAAAAGTTGGTTTCACATTGAAAATTACATGATGCAAATTTAAAAAACAAATGGAAAAAGATTATTAAAATAATGTCCTCCATTATCCTGTGGACTGTACACCTGCAAGAAGCATAAAAAAAGCATCAAAACAATCCTCCCTTTGTCCTTCTCATGCTTTTCATTGCATACTATCCTCGCACTTGCCCCTAATAACCTAACTCTCCACCTACAATCCCCATACTGTAACACAGCTTGGGAATTTCAATCCTATTTCATATCCAAGAACAAATTCCTTCCCTGATTACTGATGCAGGCATTTTTACATTTTCAGACCACTTTGTTTTAAAAATTTACTGAAAGCCTTTATGCTCTTCCCATGGGCCCCTTTTTACTCTTCTGCAATGGTCTTATTACTTTGCCTCTCCTACTGCCTGCTGGGGGATTCACATCCCTATTCATTTTCTGTATCTCTGACATCTGTGTGGACGGAATTCATCCGACCTATCCTATGTTCTTTACATTACTTTGGAGAAAACTAGCAACTGTCTGGTGCAGCTATTAAAACATAAAGACAAATAAATTAAATGTAAAGGTGCCATGGGAAGCCAGAAATCTATCTATTTAAATTCTGTGGGCCACGTTTAAAATTTTGTTTCTAAGTATCTCTAGGCATCCTATTTAGTATTGATACATATTCTCAATGCAAATTGTTGGAATGAGATGAACATATTAAGATGGGGAAAAAACAATGCTGTGATTGGAGTTAAAATTCTCATTTTCATGACATTTTCAGAGAAATACTAAAATATTTAGACATGATTGTTTTGGTTTTCAGTAACTTAGAAACAAAACATAGAGATCTTGCAGACATGAAAGATTAAGCAACAGTTGGTAGCACTGTTACCATAGTCTGTTAGGTTAATTGGTTCCTCTAATTTGCCCTTAGGTGCAAGAGTTTGGATTGTTGTTTGTCCCGTGTGTTTCTGTGTTGCCTTTGATGGACTGGCAACCTGTCCAAGGTGTAATGTGCCCCTTACCCAGTGACCGCTGCAGATCCTCCCACCCTGACTCCACATGAACAAGTGAGTATAGATGAAGGATGGATGAATACAAACTAAAATAATTTTTTTTCTGTTCTGTGAAATGTAATAAAAAAATAATAATTCTTGGTATGTATAAGTAGCAAAGAACGGCATATCGGCGAATGGGTTGCCTTGAAGCTTAAAACTCAGACATGTATTTTGTTTGGCTTCTGACTGTTGAAGTAAGAGTGTCTGAGCTATCTGAGGCCCTCGGAAAGAAGACCATAACTATGTGTCCATGTGACCGGCAAGATCTATGGCATCTTTGTCATCCACAGAAACATATATGCTACCTTTGCACACACACTACACTCTGTCACCCGTTTGTCCCAGCCAGGAACGCATGAGGGACATTTATTTTTACGGTTTGTCTATAAAGCTGCACTTCTGCTTTGTCATCTTGTAAACAGCAGTACGGTTCAACACTACCTAGCTGTTCAGTCTGTGCCTGGAGAATAACCACCCTCATAGTAGGAGCTCAGGCACAACATCACACAAAGGAAAAGCTACAGTATTCTATGTTTCACAACAGTTAACTTGAGTTAAGATGTTAAAAAAAATAACGAAAACTGGACATGTTCAATACTCTACGAATTCCCTACCCCCACAACAAAATGTAACAGGTGGACCTGTCCAGGCTAAAGCGGATGTACGGTCATCCAAACTTTGTTTGGTAAGAGCTAAAATCTAAATTACGTTTAAATTTATAGTTGATGCAAGTATACTGTTCATTTGTTTCCACCATCCACTAAGGGGTTTGCTCATGAGTAGGATAACTGTAGAATAAATGAATGAAATCTGAAGACAGATTTTTCAAAAAGAACAAAAAATATACTCATGGAGACAGAAATAATTAGTCACAGAGCAAGTTTTTTTTTTTCTTGTAAGGTCTTTCATAAAAAGTCTGAGTCATTGGTCCTCTTCAGGAAACCCTGCAAAGAACTGTTGGAGTTGATGAGCTTGTCCAGCTGAATGATATACATCGCAAGCCACAGGCGAGAGCTGTCCATTAGTTAGCAGGGTTCTTGTAATGCCCAGCTACAGTACATTATTTCCAAATGCATCAGTCAGCGTTGTGCAGCACAGATAAATTCTGATGCTTAGGATCTGTAATGCATACACTCAACGCTTCTATATTATGCGACAGGTTAGAAGGGCAGGAAGAGAGAGGGGGGAAAAATGTAATTTATTTTTTACTGCAGCCAGTATTCTTCCCATTAGCTTCAAACGTGAGATAAGTTATGGGCTTTAACGAGCACCTTTTGCCACCAGAGCACGCTGCACACAAGACTGCAGGAAGAAGAGGTGCACTAAGGGGTATGGGAGGAAATATTGGCAAACACTGCATGGAACTGATGACCAGGCAGACATCGCCAGTCCCATGTGAATACCGATCACAAAAATAATACATTCCAAGGTGTTCACTGTTAAATACCAAGAAACTCTAACAAAACCTTAACACAAGTTGGACCAAAAGGTTATAGAGCAAAATAGAAAGAACCAAAAAGCATGATACTTAAACAATAACACAAGATTAAAACTAATATTTAAAGCAAGTAGCTACCAGTTTAGTTTTTTTAAACAAAATTTAAAAATCTGGACAATTTGAAATCTAAAGTAATTATATACATACATATTTAAAATAAATTGCAAGCTTTAATTTATAGTGATAGAGTTTTCAGTACTATTTTAACAACCATGCAATTCAATACAATTATCAGATAAACTGTTTAACTCATAACTGATTGCAATTTGCTATCAGTTATGAGTTAAACACACTTCAGAAATGGTACTCTGTATGCATGAAATACAACAAAAGTGGCCAGTGTACATCCTGCAGAATGTATATTTTATTAGAGCAACCAGTAAGATCAAGTAAGCTACCTTCCCACCAAACAAACTTTAATGGACATACATTATTTTATTTATTTTCTGAATGGCTATTTTAGGCTGGCCAATCATTGTAAGAACAAGAAACGTGTTGACAATTTAACATTTTCAGCCCTGTACTGTATGTGCTGTGATACCATTGCCTAAACTAAGATGGTTATAGTCAGGCTTAGAAAATGTTGTAAGAAGCAACACTTACACTTTGCTTAGATGAAGAAAATTAATATATATTTTTTTGTGAATTGGAATTTTTGTTTTAAATGGGTTTGACGCAAAATATAAGGAAAGTTGCCTTTTGTAAAATAAAGACAATAAACTCTAGAGTCTCTTTTTAACATTCACTTTAACCAAGCATGTGCTAAAGAGAAAAAAAAAAAACAGCACTGCGGTATACAAGTGTCATGTTGCCTTATCTTACATCTCATCATGTGCCCGCTCTGTTTATTCCAGCAAAACTGCTAAAGCTTTAATGAAGATAAATTATGGAAGGACTACAAGAGTCTTAATAACTTAATCCAACCTGTATGAATAATGAAAGACTGTTTACAACTACATTAGCATGCTTGGCATGCAGAAGTTAACTGTTTTACACAGACATGAACCTCTTTGGACTGGTGAGTGTTTCACAATTAGTCTCATCATAGATGTGCATGCTGGTGTGAAAACAATGATGTGTAAGCTTCGTTTAACACGGCATTCTAAAAATAATGGGTGGCACCAGACATGTTTACCCTCAAGGCACTGATCTGTGGGTAACTGAGCAGGAGAGGGTGGGAAATTTGAAAGAATATGCTTGTAAGAGAGGACAGCGGATTCAGGCAAATGCTGACTGTTTCAATATGACACATGAATGCAAAAGCGTGTTTAAGCTCCAAGTAAGGTGAATTTGTTTTGCAGCGATGAAATATATATTAAGCATGAATAACAGCTTCACTGAGTAGATTCTTTAAATTTCTGCAACATGAAATTGGGGGTCTTGACATGCTTTTAAAAGCAAACAAAAGGACCTGTATGGCCTTATATTTACATAAACTCTTAGTCTAACGTTTGAGGAGTTGGATAGTTTTAAAAACACTTTCATCACCCAGTAGGAGAAAGGGTCATCCACACAGAACCCAGCTTCTGCTCAACATGGCTTTGTCAGCTCCCTCGTTACAACTGACAACTTCTAGCGCCACTCCAAATCCTGTGTCGTCTTGGTTAGGAGGTATGATACATGGCAGAGGAAGACCATCTTTTGTTGATGCCTTCCATTCTTCACCTTGCCTGGGTTTTCTAAAATGCTTCTCTGTGCTTGCTGATCATTTGTTGGATCAGCCAATGAATGAGGATCTCTTCCACAGCAACTGCAGAGCACTAAATATCATTTGCAATATGCAGAAAAAAGCACCAAGGTCCTCGTGATCCTATACACTCTGTCTCCCCGTGACCCAACATCATACAGCTGTCAGAGAAAAGATGAGCTGCAGGCCACCACATAACAATGCAGGACCCAGCGCTCCTTTAAAAGTTAACAACTCTAGTTCCAAACCACGCAGTTCCCACCAAGACTTGTTCACTATTCCCGTCACCACTCTTTTGGTAGGGGATGCGTTATTCAGAATTTCATATTTTTTTAATTGCTAGTATGAGATGTTTTCTGGCAGCCACTGTTAAACGGACTCTCAAAAAGATGCGAGTTTGTTACGTTTCATCCTTAGATCAGTTAAATATGTGATCATTCATGAGGAAATAAATTATATCACCAGCTGGGAGTCTATCAACACTAAGCACAAGTTTAACCAGCTCTTTGACTTTTAAAGAAGCAACGGTATGGCTGTATCTGTTTAAGCCACCTGCTTTCTCTCAACACCAGGTGTTATGCTGTCTGTGTGGAGGAAAGAGTGATTCTATTTATGAAATATGTAATGAATTAAGTTTCTGTACAAACAACACACAGAACTTTTATGCAATAATGGTTTGAAATGCTCATGTCAAGACGGTTCTGTGCTTCCTTTGGATCACTTGACCATGGAAATGACTATTAAGATTACAATTAAACATATCTGTAAAACTGCTGGATAAAGTTGCCGTCAAGTACTTGACATGTTTTCAAAACTGTTTGTCAGAATGTTTCATGGTGTCAAGAATGATTTATCAAGATGTAAACAACTGTTTAGAATCATCAATATAAACCCCTGTTTGTATTTCCTTCTTTGAGAGACAATGAACGTTCTGATGGGTTATGTAAACTGTGTATGGCATAGGCAGATAAATGGTCTCTATGATGAACTGGACAAATTTGTTATGCAGAATCGTTATATAATATACTAATACAAAGAGATAATAGAAAAAGATTTCCATTGCGTGCAATTCCTCCACGGACCAATACATGCGGTTGATATATTTCAGCTTTATTGATAATTTCAACTTGTTCTGGAAACGTATTGATTTGAAATCCTATTCAACCAAGCAAGCAAGCAAGATGATAGCAGTTAACGCAAATGCTTACCACTAACATCACATTTGTGTGTAATACTATGAGACATGGCTGTTTATATTGAAACATTTCCTCCTTTGCTTCTTTGGCTACTGTTCACACTACAACTCCAAATCTCAACAGAACCATTCTGCCTTTCTCACCACAAAATTGCCACAGTTTCGTCTTCCAAAGACAAATCTGAAATTTCCCCAAAATCCAGTTTATATCTTAACCCTTATTGCTTTTTTGCAGGAAGCTACTTCATTGTAAGTCACAATAAGAAACAGAAGTCTACCAGAGCCTAAACTTCCAACACACAAAGTAATGTCAACTCTAAATATAAATCCTTTTCAACACCTTGACGAAATGCAGCAGTTGTTGAAACTTCAAAAAGATCAGACATGCTGAATGTAGGCAGAGAAAAACTAAACACCTGCTTATTTATACTATTTATAGTCTTCTCGTGATCTATAGTT
This sequence comes from Fundulus heteroclitus, assembly GCF_011125445.2. NCBI lineage: Eukaryota > Metazoa > Chordata > Actinopteri > Cyprinodontiformes > Fundulidae > Fundulus > Fundulus heteroclitus. The sequence continues at coordinate 29,870,240 of NC_046364.1, forward strand.
ACAAAGAGTGGATGTCTAACCAAGCAGTGTTATAAGATCATTGAAAAGGCAGATTATCACCAAATGTACTGAAGAAAATAAATTCTTTATTGAAGTCAGGTTTTTGGCCACACCAATCCGATGAGACTTTATTGGTCAAAGTTTTGAATTACATGCATCTAAATAAATCCAAACCTTCTGACTTGTTTTTACTGGGATTTCAGCATGGTTCAGGTCACTTTTAGCAGGTCTTGCTAATTATAAATTTGAGCAAACATTTTGGGTATCCTTGATCAACACTGCATAACTTTTGACCACTAGGGGAGCTAGACCTGTAAATTCCAGGTTTAGTGTCCCTGAAGGCCACTGGCAACACTGTCTCTCTCCGTGTTTTGGAATCTGATAGCAGACCACTTTAGACCGGCAGATTGAGAAGCCATCGAGTTACTTGAAAGACAAGGCCACATTCACACTCTAGATTAAATCCTACATATGAAAACCAAAAATATGTCTGATCAGGTAAGTGTCAAATCTGTTTCGTCTCTACGTTGGAGTCATGTTAGTGTGTAATGTAGCCTGGGAGCTCAGCATTTACCTCCTACAACACTGAAAAATATAGGATTGGACATTTTATATTATTTAATTACATATTATGTATACAACATGTAAAAAGATAATTTACCAGTCTAATAATAATGATGCAAAAATAGGCAGGTCTTGCATCCTGATTGCTCTTTCACCAAACACCAACGGCCAAATTCTTTCATCACTGTACATCAAGTGCTGTATATTCACCTGAAGAATAATTTTATATATCACAAATTAAGCTTGTACTTTAGTAAAAAGTTACACAGTGTTGCTTTAAGGCTGCAATGTATTTTGCATTTTCAAAATCAGAAAATTCACCCTAGCTCAGAATACGTAATATTACAACAGCTCTTACACTACCTATTCAGATGCAACATAACTTTTTATTTCTTCATCAAAGAACAAAGACTCACAAATCAAGTTGGTATGAGGAGCAAGTTATTTTACTTTTGCTCAAAAACAATGAAAACAAGAACAAAATCAGTTTAAAGGGATTAATCTTAATTCAATGTAAAACTTGCATTATAATTATGATTTTCATCATGGACTTTAGTGTTTGATATGTAAAAGGAGGGTTTAGGACATACATTTAAGCCATTTAGGTGAGAATAAAGGACAGTGGCTCACATAAAAAAATAAACATTCTTTGGATTTTCCTAAAATTAAATATTTAGCATCCAGATATAGACATGCATTACTGTAAACATCACATCACTACCTACAGTACCTTGTGTATGACTCAAAATGGGAATAACATTTATAGATTTTGTGTGTCGTTCTAAATCTCAGTTTGAAGAATGTTGCTTCTTATTTTGGAAAATTTTAAATGCTGCACCTCAATCATCTCATTTAGGGTTTTTATTTTAAAACCTCAGCAGTCTGATGTTGGTGACTCCGAGGTTGCATAAGCTAATTAGTGACTTGTCTTGACACTTGTTATCATACGTGAATGTTTACACTCAAGTGGTAAAGAAATCCATATGATGTTACATTATGTTTTTGACCACTGTCAGAGATTATATTTCAGAACAGTCATCGTTATGTTTTTATACCATTGTTGCATAAACAATAATGTTTTGCCTTACATAAAAAGCTAAGATTCCTTGTCTAACAGACCTTTTATGTTTTACCACAACACATTTCATTGACTGAAGCGACTGAAATATTACTAACCTACAAACCATCTTAAAAGATAGCATTTCTTTGGAAAGCTGTTGTTTTTGAAAGTTCCTACTGCCAAAATGGTTCAAATTTGACATCAAAAAGCTAAATCTTGAACACATCCAAAATCTAAGGATAACTTTTTTTCTCCTCATGAATTTAAAATCACTGTTCTCAAAACCCTGCTGCCAAGGGTATTAGGTTATTGTGGAATGTATCTATCATAACTGTTCTATGTCTCATGATGGAAAAAAGGGAAAACATTTTTTTAGAGTTCATCATTTGTTTAGTGAGAGTTTAAGGTCTCATCTGGTGCTTATGACCTAATATTTTTATGAATCCATATTAATCACTGAATTATCTTGACAGCAGCTGAAGGACTACTTTCTTTTTTAACTCACTCCCGATTCTTCCACAAAGGAACAGGTTGTCAGGTATCTGCTCATCAGGTCAAAGTTGCCTTGCTGCTGCAGACTCTCCATAAGGTGAGCACTGATGGAGTATGATGTCTCTATGCTTAAAAAGGGAAACAACTTTTTTTTTTTTTTTTTTACAAATATCCATTGCTAACACTAACCAAATTTAAACAGAGTCAGACTTTGTGAGCCTAGTGTTTAAGGTTCCTACAGAAAAGCCACAATGGAATGCTTCGTAGTTGTAAAACCTGTAAAAAAAAACGTATATCCTTCTCTACACAGGTACTGTAGACAGATGCAGCAGCCTTCCTTCTCATGCTGTTCATAATGAGTTTAGTAGCATTTCTTGGCTGCTGTTGTCTGTTAGAAAACCACTCCATTCATGACTGGATGCAACATTTTAAAACAAAGTAAGTGTTGTTTAGCTGGTACTTGTAGCAGTTTATTCACAGTAAACCCAACTCTGGATAGTCATTGAACGTGTGACCAGCCCATTTTTGATATTTAAGGGGCTCAGACTGTTCATATATTTTGTCTTCAATCATTCTCAACAGGTTTGTAAGCTTTTAAAACATCCTTTCCCACAAGTCCCTCCTTGCATGACTGCTGTGGGTCTATGGAAGTATTACACTGGGAAGCATGTTGATTAAAAAGCACACACTTATCTATTTTCAGGTGTCCATCATAAGAAGCAGCCATATTAAAGAGAAACACAGCTGTGGATACTTTGTTGGAAATTCCATTGCCCAAAGTGTTGCTTTTACTAAAAAATAGTTAAAAAAGAAAAAAACAATTCTTTCCTGCTAAGCTTTGTGTGTCAACTACCAATTAAAAAAGTTACGAAAAATAATAAGAATTCACTTAATGTCCCGCAATGGGAAAAATTCAAGTGTGACAATGGTAAACACATACAATTATTAGTGATTCGGAAAATAGAATAAAAAAGAAAAGTAAACTGTCTAATCTAAAGTTAGCTCTAAAGAAAAACACCAAGAGTAGAATATAAGGGTAATATCAGACTAAATATTGTCCAAAGGAAACACAAAGTTCTTTGATAGTGGAAAAAAGAACTCCAGCACATTTACCTAACACATAATAATAGAACATGCAATATTTCCATACATACAATTCTGTAACGTTCCAAACTTATACAAAGTGCACTATGTCCAGCAATATCCCAGCTAAAGCGTGAGCAAGTTACCCTGGCATCTGGGTAGAGTGTAAACCATTAATAGCTGAGTCAGAGCCTGTGCAACAATCTGCATGATGTAGACATCTTAGCATCTTAGAACAGTGTTAATAGTTAATGGTTGGGTTATAACCTGTACAATTATTAGCACAATATAAACAGTTATCTTGGCATTTGGAAACAGTGTAAACAGTTAGCGCTTGAGTCGGAACCTGTACAACCGACGAGGAAGAACAATGGGGATAGTTTGTGGACTAATTTTAACAGTAAAAACATCACAAAAAGAAAAGACGTTGGTTAAAGGAGTGGAGACAACACGAACGGGGGGCTCCACATCTGCTACACTATGATATGGAGGAGAGCTGGGTTTTTTTTCACACTCTGGGTTTCCCCTCACCTCGCTCTCCGATGGGCTACATGTCACATTCAACATGTTGTGCGCTCATTTGTCCTTGGGGGATACCACACACGCTTGGATATTGAGGTAAGACAATCCAACATGTTGAATATCCCATATTTGAGGTCGTAGTGGTCCTGGCGTTCTTCTGAGCGGACCAGATCAATCTTAACACACCACACACAGCATGACTATCTCTTAAGATTATCTTACGAGCCACCCCGACAGTCGGGCTTGTCGGAAGGGGAAGATTAGGGCAAAAATTGGTCTAATTATACTTCTGCATAAACCAGCCTTTAGGATTCTTTGTGAATACATGCACTGGTTCCCAGGTAGGACTCAAAAGTGGGATATGCCAGACAAAATTTAGGTATCAAAGATCTGAGAATAAATTCTAGTTGTAAACACGAGAAGTTAACATGAAGAGTTAGTTCGCATTTCATGTACAGTGGAACTTCTGTAAAATAATCCTATGAGAAGTGTATAATATATTGTTTCAACTATGTTCTGATTCTGTTGAGGGGTTTTAGAAGTATACTTTAATTTATACAAAAACATAAACATTTAAGTGCAAGTTTTATTACAAAACAGACTTGTTAATGTTATCCAAAAGGTTTTTATTTTATTTTTTTTTTGTAATTCGTAAGTCATTCAGACAAGATTATTCAGACAGGGATATTTCAGAACTTTGAAGGGACCTAACTCTAGCAAAACATCTACACTTGTGTGTTTCCTCTGTTGTAATGTAAAATATATGAGTAACAATAATGCTTGCCAGTCCTTGCAAATAAATCTAACAGTACTGTTGTAACATAGTTGAAAAACCTTTTCTTCAATGGTTTAGTTGCTTACTAGTACTTTCATAGTTGTATATTTTTGTGTGGCCTGGTAAACAGGGTTTCCTGTATGAAATTCAACAAATGCCCTTATGCTTGCACCTTGTGTACCAACCTTGAGCCTATTTCTGTTTTGGACCTGTGCACCACAATGATCCTCTTTTTCCATTTGCAAACATTACATTTTAATTACAATCTCAGTCCACACGACATTAGTAAAAACGGTAAAAATGGTGTAATTACCAACTGCCATGCCACATGTAGGTGGTATACTCTTTGAAACTCAACAACATACATAAGCCTACAAACACCCCATGCTTAAAAAAAGGTGCCACCAGGAAGTCAAGATCCACTTGAGCCAGGCCTTCCTGTGCACTCAACAATGGAGATGGGGATGTTTTCAAAACATTACACTCTGGAACCTGTTTTCTAATAGTACTGTTGTCAGAAAAAACACGCATGATTGCGGTTAATGTCAAACGGTGCATTTGCAGCTAGTAAAGTAGTAATAGTAAAATAGTAAAATCATTCTCAGAAATATTTTTAGACTGTTCATATTCAGTTTACTGTGTAAAGGAATCCACAATAATGGTAATGTAAAGTAAATATTGGTGCAAAGACCAAAGCATAAACAAAGTCTGAAAAGTTATTTAGCATGCATATTAATATGACAGGACCCTGTTCTGAAGTCCTAAAGACATACATTCAAGACTCCATCGTCATCATCAAACATTCAAAAGAGATCAAACAAGTACATCAAAAGCAAAAAATAAATACTTGTGGAATGCTAGTCCAAGATTAGACTGCCCATATGATTAACATGTTTACAGAAAATGTATTTATTGCAAGTGCTGTTAGGTGCCATGCACTAAAAATAACAACAACATAAAAATTAAATGTTCAGGAAAGGTATGGGCTGAAATTACATGGGTTTGAAAAATTATTTCCAATGAGTAAAACACTGCATAGAATAAGTTATATACTGATACAAACTGCCCTCATTTCAGAAACCTGTCAGTGTGTGTTCAGCAATGAAGTGAAGATAGATGCGGAATTACATAATGCAGTTTCCTTTTGTCCCTCATTGTCCTTTCCGCACAAACCGCATCTGGTGCAACGATTAGCAGCAAGAAGGGAAGAGTGTAACAGAAAGACTGATACAACTGATTTTGTTCTCGAAGAGGTTGTCTTGGCACCGCCATAGATGCATAACCGCAAGCATTGCAGTTTCAGCGTATTAAGAAATGATGAAACTTACATCTTCCAGTTCACAATGAACCGTAAAAAAATTTCAACAATCAATTTTTGGAAGTTTTCTGATTTGATGGACTTAAGAAGAATCACAATTTTGTTTTTTCTTTTAAGCGTGTCCTAACGGCAGATTATTTTTCCAACGCTGTCCTCGGTAGATTGTTTTCTTCCAGATTACGCAGAAGTGTCTTTGTCTTTCACCTTGCATTAGATATGCAAAACAGACTAATCATTACGAATGATTTGTAATCGCATAATTACTGCAATCACGATCCTCCGCCCAAACCTTCGCAGTTTATGTCACACGCGAGAGTGTCTGCTTCTTGTCCCCCTGGAAACAGCCTTGATTCTCTGATCTGGTCTTGGCTGGACTGAGTGGTGGCATTACAGGGCACTGGAAGAGACTGACTGGAGCCCACACACGTGCCTGGAGACATAGCCTCTCTCTCCTTCTGCGCTTCCCTTTCCATCCCAGCCAGGTGCCACCATTGAACAGATTCATGAAGAAATCCTCCGCAGCAGGAAAAAGCTGCCAGCTCCAGTCGTAAGTAAAAAAAAAAAGAAGAAAAAAAAGAACGGGCATCAAAAAACGGACTCAGTGCACAACATGTGCTCTTCCCACAAGCTAAATAGAAAAGTCATAAACTGCAGCTGTTCTCCCCAGTTGAAATCTTCTGCCTCTGTTTTGTGTCTTCATTTATTTGGTCAGTTGTTGTTGGTCAGAGAATCAGCATTTTCTATTGAGCATTTCAAGTGGGATACATGTGAGTCCCCGGCAAATTTCGCCCATGCCACCGATCTCCTCCCCTTGCCTCCTTGTTTCCCATCCATCTGCCAGACAAGTTTTCCCAGTCAGTCACAGTACCCAGCCAGCAACCCCTTTTGTGGGTGTGCTTGTTTAGTACACGTCTGGTCTGTGAGTGTGGCGGACACCATGCCAGCCAGTATAGGAGGGGAAACGTGTGAAAAAAAACTCTTTGTAAGTTATGAGAACACTGAGGGAGACGCAGGCGCTCATAAATTATACGGTTCATTTGCATATTCGGAGCATAAGACATTATGCAAATCCCATCAATTTGCATAATGAATTCCTCTTGTTGCCTCAATTGCCCAGTTGCTTCTTTTTACCTAATAATATAAATAAAGATTGTCGAACAATAAAGAATGGCATGTTTGAATCCTGTAATGCCCCATGAGTTTCAAGAAGTGGAACATTTCTGCAATCAAACCTTTGTCTTTGAGTGAACAGCTAAAACAATCACAGAATGTAAACAGAGCAAACACATGATGGAAGAGCATCTAAGAGTTGGAAAATAATCTCGTGAAGGCTCTTGGTAAATACAAGCAGACATCTATTAAATACCCAATTCTGTTTTGGCTATTTAACCAAGCTAGTGCGTTGCTAATTAAGGGCACTCAGCAATTCTCTCAAGAGAAAATGTCATTTTACCTATTAATTTAACCAATTCAGTTGCCTGTTTCAACCTCATAAACTCAGTCAACACAGAAAATACATAGAAAGAGAAAGCAGTTGTGTGTGAAACAGTTACTTGACAAAATATGTAATGCTGAATGACTGAAGCTAGAAAGACTTATATGCAGAGCATTATCAAAAATTATGCAATAGACATTTATTTACAATTTGTTTATTCTTAGTTCTTACCCAGGTCTCACAAAAGTAACCGTAATGCATGGGATTAAAATACATCTTTATCAGAAATAAGTGATTGTGATAAAGATAAAGATACCTAATGAGATTGTTAGCAGGGGGAGGGGGAAGTACCTAGAGCAATAATAAAAGAAGGAAGACTTAATTAGTAAAACTGCAAGACAAGAGGAGGGTAAAAGAGGTGATTAGAGAGATGACGCTAATAATTAAACTGCTTGAGTAATATTGTGCAGTAGGATCAGCCAGTAAAAGTCCACTTTAATCAGCTACAGTCAGATAGCTTGAGACCCTTCGCTTTGCACTGTGGCTCAAACAGCCCACTCTGGTTTCACTGCACCAAAGTGAGGGTTGTGGTTTACGGATTCAAGGACCAGTGCAGAGGAAACACAAAACTAAAAAAACACTAATGCTAGACATCAAGGTTAAAGGGCTAGTCTCAGAGCAGACCTGCTCCAAAACGTATCCAAAAATTATCGATCGGCAGCAATTAGAACCAATTAACACAAATTGTAATTAATGTAAATCGGAGGAAAGGAAAATGTAGGCGAGGAAAGATGGTAGTACTGGGCATGTGAAAGAAAACTAGCAAAGAGGAGGAGGGTGCGTAAGAGAGGGACTGAGATAGAAAGGGGATGGGCAAATAAGGGAAACAAGAAGCGAATACGCCTGATGGCAGGGAGAAGTTGGCACAGTGCCATCCATTCAGTGCTAGCACCAAGACGGACTTCTGTTCGTTCAGGGATTTGCTGATAGATATAGCTCGGAAGACAAAAGGGCTACTATAATTTTCATAGCCCCAGACATCTGGATGTTTTTATTTTCCTTTTTCAGGATAGCAGGCCGTCGTATGAGAAGATATGGATCAGACAAACCCGTCACCCTTTCTTCAATGCCAATTTGGAGGACTAATGAACATCTTGTGACGAAGAACTGACGATATGACAAAATGATAAGATGAACCGAAATGGATTATTTGGTAAACTCAGCGCTAAAATCTTGGTAAAGATGTTCAGCCCTCTAGAGTGCAACCATAGAGTTAATTACAGAAGATGTGAGACAGGAAGTCCAGCCTCGATAATGGATGCCAAGTGCACAAGAAATGGGAGGTGGAGACAGAGTTTAAACTGGATTTATGAAGAACAACATCCTATAAAGAGGAACTTTCAGCTGTTTTGTTGTTCTGTGAATAACGGGGAGTAGCGGTGGCACAGAAAACTCCTCCCACTCACTTGTTCTCACTCTCTCACTATCCATCTGAGCTACGGCTTGTGATGCCAGTCAGCCAGCCATCTGGGCAGGAGACGCCATGCCAATCCATTCGTTAGGAGTTAAGGACGTACATTTGGAAAACGATGAACCAGTCTCACGTTGGCATTTAAATAGGTAGGCAAAAATCCCTACCTTGGAGGATCGCCAAGGACAAATAATATGGCAGTTTCGAGTCTCAATTGGTTTACCGGCGGAAACGCTATGGCATCTGGCACGAAAACTGGCAATGGACTCAGGAGATATACCGTTATTAGACCTAGTCGACACAATGGGATACCCTTCGCGTACCAGCCGGTAAAAACAAAAGAGAAAGAACAAACAGGAGGAAACCTTGCAGAGTAGATAGGGCTAATTAGAGCATAATTAGCGTCGTTAATTAGAATGCGTCATTCAAATATTCAATCTGAACATTTAAACAAAAGGTTTCTCATCGAAGAAGAGCAACACCATCAACCAAAATCAAAGAGGAAGAAATATCTCAACGAAAACGGCAGAGTTTGACTTTTAGCAAAGGACATAAACCGAGAGCTTTTTTTTTTTTTTACCAACTCCCTCCCCTCTTTACTCATCCTTTTCCCCAGTGTAAACTGCCATTCTGCACTGCACTGGCTGGCAGCAACGTTCAATGTCTATCACTGCAACAGATGCCACCAATCTGCCAGTGGCGTGTTTTCATGTCTACAAAAGAAGGAGGAGGGAAGAATGGACCTGCGGGACTGTGCCTAAAGCTCAATAGCAGCTGTTTATAATACCGAAGACATGGAGAAGAGTAACAAAAAAGGTGCCAACATGAGGATGCATGTTAATTAACTGCAAAAACAAATTACGAATGGACAGCTGGATATACCGACTGTTTAAATAAAATGCACTTTTTCTGCAAATATTTTGCTGAGATGGTCGTCATCTCATAGAGGGAAATATTTCTTCACATAAAAATAGCAAAGTGTAATATGAACATTTTAGTTGAATAACTATATTCAAAGCAATAATCAAGGACTTTAAATTCAATGGATTCAACATTAGCAGCATTACAACAAAGTGAGATAGTTGGCATAGAGACTGCTGGGAGTTTCTGGAACGGGCACATAGGAGATTGAAATGAGGAGGAAACCTGAGTACAAGAGACATTCAGGGGGAGGTGCTGGCCTGCTTGCAACCACACTGGGGGTACTGAGGCCGTGGGAACTCATTACATCCTCCACACCCACATCGCTTTGACTTTTTTCTGCCCCTTTCTTGCCAACCACCCAAAAGAACTGAACAAACTCCACCCTTAGAGGATTTTCCTTCCTGCGCTAAACTATCATAAACAGATGCAACACAGACCTAACAACTGGTCTGAACCACAGCTAGACATACTCTCTGGGTCGCAAGGAATGTTTCTCTGGTCCCAGCAAGCTCAGCTGGCACCGGGCACAGATGGGCATCGCTGCAAAGACACAACGGAGGATTTCATCAATTACGGCATCATTATTAATGCGCACATGGAATTAAAATAGTAATTAGCAGCGCATGGATATTCATCAACTGATCCTCTTCAAGCGGCATTTTTTTTTTCTTGGATTTATTTGGAAGAACACCATGGTTGTAAATATGAATAATTAAGAGGGTCAATCTAAAAGGAGGAATTTTGACATCTTTTTTCTTTCTACAAAACATTGGAGTGATCAATATGTCTGAATCTGCCAGCTGCACTACTCGAGAACGATTGTTTAAAAGATGGCATCTTTTCGGGAATTTAAAAACGAACTAATCAAGATCGCGACAAACGCGATTAACAATGTAATTAGTAACTGCTGGCGCATTTCTTCTGTATTCATCAGACGGAATCACGTGGATGTTTTAATCACTCGGAACTAATATATGCTGGATAATCACCCTTTTATTTGATTCCATGGGGGATGTTAATTGTGGAGTATCTTCATTGCACAAATGGATTACAAAAAAAAAGAGGGCTTGCACAAGAGAGCAGGATGGAATGGGGGGTGGAGTGTATCTGTGTTTGAGAGAGGGAGAGAGAGAGAAGGCAAGAACGGGGATATTTTTCTTCCTTCGTTATATGCCAGTAGTCAAATAATGCCTCAATACTCACAAACACCGGAGAGAAAAGCTCCTGCATTGCGAGTCATGTTCAAGGCACTTCTTCCTGGGAAACCTGGTGCTGTTGCTTTATGCCTGCTCTTTGGAGCACCATCTATCATGTTTGAAGATATCTTCGTAACCATGGCTCTGGATCTTACAAAACTACGCTCAGAAGAAACCTGACGGGGATCTTATTTCTGTCAAATTGGATCTTATTTGTGTTATTCTCATGATTAGTGCATTAGCGTTGGTAATCTTTGAAAGAGTGGCGCTTGGCGAAAGTGGAATGCAGAAGAGAGAGACACTGTAGCGGGCACTGGTTAATGTCTCCTATGCTTAATCATCCTACAACAGAGCGGTTTTATGCATATTTCATTTGCATATCATTAACCGCCAAAGCATACGGGCAAATGGCAGAGGAGAGCAAAGGAGAGGAAACTGAAAAGCAAAAAAGAAATTAAAAAAATAAAGAGGAACAAAGGCAGCTCATTAAGCGATGACAATCTTCAAAGCAAGGCGATTGATTCGGACAATCTGCCAATTTGTTTATTCCGAAACGACTTGATCAAAAAATAACTGCAATCCAGCAAGGAATAATAAATCCCCTTATAATCTGTGCAAGAGGCCATCCCAGATACAGCGAACGTCTGTTGATGTACAACGAATGGATGTTTGTAAAATGGAACAGAAATTTGATTGTTGTAATATTTGACTTTTGAATAGTAAAATCATGGCTAAAAAAAAGACAGTAATTTCTGTGATATCACTTGCAATGGACTCACACAATATATGAATGAGATTAGAGCACTGCAATTCGCAGAGGTTGCGTGTTTATTTCGAGTAAGCTGAAGAATAACAACAAACCTTTTCACTTAAAAAGAACAATAGACACTAATTTCTTATGATCTTTACACAACAACTCCAAATTATTTCTCATATAAATATGATCAAAATATATTTTATAGCTAGATTCAAACTTGATTTACGGCCTTTTGATATTTGAAGTACTTTTGATTAATCAATCAAACACACACACACGCACGCATACACACACAGTATTATTACTGTAATCTGCAATATTCAGAGATTTTTAGAAAGCAAAAATCCCACCAGTAAAAGATGAAAAAAGAAATGCATCGATTTTTAAGATCCTTAAAACTTCAAATCATTCTAGACAAAATAAAAAGTTTAAGAAAAAAATCTATTATTTATTAAATATTCAATTAAATTAATTGCTTAGTTATAACTTTAAAGTAATTAAAATTGTTCTCAACAATATCATACACAACAGTGTTCACCATAAAAAAATTAAAACACTGTTTTTGTGTTTTGTACTCCACTGAGATCAGTAGTTTTAGTTGTACACACCCTCTCACCAACCTCTCCCTTTCCCAGGCACACTTCTTTAATTCTCCTCCCTCTGCATGGCACCCCCCTAACCTCTCTCCCAGACAGAATATTCAAATTCAGCGAGCTCTACGCCTCATACAATTAACCATGTTTGGTAATTTGAGAAACGAGTGCCGCAGGGCTGGGGGGCAGGGTTGTAGAGATGAGTAGCAGGCTGGCAGGGGGAGGCACCGTGAATGGCTTGGGTATGAGACTGGCGCTTTGTAATCATGGCACATGCAGATGTCGCTGTAGTTCTTCGAAAAACATCTACTAACTGAACGGGAGGGAGGGGGGTAACGAGGAGCTCATTTGGAATCGCATACGTCCACCATGCGTTTCTAAAGGGCGGAAACTGGTGGTGTGTGGGGTAGAGGGTGGCAGACGGGGCCAGTGAAGTCGACATGGGTGAGGATGGGTGTAGAGGAGATCTCTGCCAGTATGAGAGAATGTGGACGCAAATAATAAAGCAGGAGAGGTTAAGCAATACCAGTGAGATGTCAGTGTATTTCTGAGGCTGTCATAAGATGTAGACATTATGCAGAGTGCTGGTATTAATATGCATGCGAACCCTCTTTATTATGCAGCTCAATGTGAGGTAATATTACCAGCCTGTTCTGCCATGCCTTGGCTACTCTCTGAATGTTATCTCTCTCAGAACAAACAGAGCCCTCATTTCCTCGCTCCCCTATCAAAATGTTTAATTAACCATCATATCCAGAGGTCAATATGAAATGGAAACACAAGCTTCATCGGTAACAAGTGGAAAAAAAAAATCACAAAGTTATATATCTCAGCAGGATAATAGGGTCTGTACGTTATGACTTTAATTTCATGCTTACTTTTAGCAGCATGAATTGCCGACAATTCTAACTCGTTTAGGGAAGGTCATTTGCATCAGTTCACAGTAATAAAAAAAACTTAATAAGAAAAATGAAACATGAGAGAGTTTACACAATCATTCCCATAGCACTAAATAAACAACATGATTTTACGTACAATGATTGTAGTCAATTATAATTAAAAAAAACAAACTAAACCGATGATATATAAACATAAAATAATTAAACTTCAAATGGATTTGTCACAATCGCACTTGACTTCCATACACCCTGTAATTATAACATGTACAACAAAGAGCCACTTCATGCAAATGGTCTGTGTACTTTAGCAAAACCTTCAAAGAAAATGTTGTTTTATTGTTAACTGCACACAGCTCTTCATGCTGTTCAGTAAAAGATTATATAAAAATTGCAACATCTACGTAGATTAATGACCAGATGCCTAGTACTGATTGTCTAAAAATATGACATGTCTTCTGTGCCTGACATCTGGGTACTGTGAGATGTCATCTAAATTGTTTTTGTACCCCCTTCTCATTTCTTGCATTAGTGAGCCACCTGTACAACATATTGGGCCACTGTTACATCATGTTAGAATTTGCAGAGCTATAACATCTCCCTTTTGGTTATCACATAGTTGACAGCCATAAACTACAGCTGCAGAATAAAATGCATCTAAATTTTGGTCAGAGGCTTGCATACACTCGGCATAGGCATCAACCTAAAGTTATTAAGTTATTCTTCTACAGTAAAATGATTATGATTAGACATCAGAAAACTTGCTTACAAAACTAAGAATTGGGTGCTCAAATCGGTATATATTTAAGGGTTTCTGTGATATAATTGGGCTTCTCTCTCTCTCTCTCTCTCTCTCTCTCTCTCTCTCTCTCTCTCTATATATATATATATATATATATATATATATATATATATATATATATATATATATATATAACCCTAACAAAATCACACAAAGATTATCAATGGACATCATATTTATTAACCCATGGAGGTCTGGATTTGTAGCCACACTCAAAGTTAAGGTGGAAAAACACTCTACAGGCAACTTTGATGTAATGTCCTTAAAACAAGTCAAAATGAGGCTCAGTAACGTCTGCGTCCTCCACATGCCTGTATGACCTCCCTGCATGCCTGGGCAGCTCCTGATGAGGTGGTGGAAGGTCTCCTGACGGATCTCCTCCCAGACCTGGACAGTCTGTGATGCAACGTGGCATTGGAGGATGGAGCGAGACATGATGTCCCAGATGTGCTCAGCTGGATTCAGGTCTGGGGAATGGTCCATAGCATCAATGCCTTCGTCTTGCAGGAACTGCTGACACACTCCAGCTACATGAAGTCTAGCATCGTCTTACATTAGGAGGAACCCAGGGCCAACTGCACCAGCATATGGTCTCATAATGGTTCTGAGGATCTCATCTCTATACCTAATGGCAGTCAGACTACCTCTGGCGAGCACATAGAGGGCTGTGCGGCCCCCCAAAGAAATGCCACCCATCACCATTACTGACCCACTACCAAACCGGTCACACTGGAGGATGTTGCAGGCAGCAGAACGTTCTCCATGGCATCTCCAGACTTTGTCATGTCTGCTGGATGCAAGGCTTTGGCATTACTCCTCATGTTCCTCCTTGCACAAAGGCAGAGGTAGCAGTCCTGCTGCAGGGTTGTTGCCCTCCTACAGCCTCCTCCACGTCTCCTGATGCACTGGCCTGTCTCCTGGTAGCGCCTCCATGCTCTGGACACTAGGCTGACAGATACAGCAAACCTTCTTGCCACAGCTCACATTGATGTGCCATCCTGGATGAGCTGCACTACCTGAGCAACTTGTGTGGGTTATAGACTCCGTCTCGTGCTACTAGAGTGAAAGCACCGGCAGCATTTAAAAGTGACCAAAACATCAGCCAGAAAGCAAAGGAACTGAGAAGTGGTCTGTGGTCACCACCTGTAGAACCATTCCTTTGTTGGGAATGTCTTGCTAATTGCCTCTAGTTTCCACCTGTTGTCTATTACATTTGCACAGCAGGAGGTAAAATTGATTGTTAATCAGTGTTGCTTGCAACATTTGGCATGTTGCACCAAATGATATTAGGTATGGTTTATTTCTCACAGGCTGCTGGCTACCCCTCTTGGCTGGTATAGTCCATCTAAATTAGTTGAGTTGCTGTCAGGGTTCTGGCTTTTAAGAGGAGTTCTCAACTTTTTAATCAAGATCTGGACTTTTGGTAGGCTATTTCAAAAACTCAATGCCGTCCTTGCTTTTTATGTGCCTTTCAGCCTTCTTGCTGTTGACCTGTGATGAAGTAGAAGAATTTAGAGGTTGCCATCTTTCCATCAGAGTCGCTTTGCGTGATGCAACAGAACCAGAGCCATTGACAGAAAAAAATACTTCAACCACATTACTCCTATACCATGCTTATTGCTTGGTACATTATTCTTATGTTTAAAGCTGTACTTTGGCTTCTGAAAATACTTATTTTCAGCTTAGTTGCGTTTATCTTAGCAGACCATATATATTTAATCAAAAGGTATGCACATTGCAATTGAGCTCTAAGGTGTTGATTTTGGACCAGGGGCTGCTCTCTTGGATGGTAAAGGACATGTTAAACTGTCTTTACTGTGGTCAGTGACAGAGTTTTTTCAGCATCCTCCAATTCATAATAGTCTTAAACCTACATAGGCTCCATCCTTACCAGTTATTTTGAATCTGAGGGGGGCAGTTTAAGAGTTTTGAACTCTAAACACTATTATGGACACAATGGAGTGTTTCTACACAACAAACACATCAAAACTGTTTTTTTGTGAACAGAATGCAAAGCTTATGGATTTTTAAGTTCTTGGTGAAAGCCAAGACCTTGAAAATCTGTGGACTATGTTTAAAAGCCAGGGGAGTCACAGGACACCAACCAATTTAAATAAAATATTAATTCTGCTAAGATGAGTGATCAAATATGTAGCCATAATTATGCCAGGAGATTAGTTGATAGCTGCAAAAAGCTTGTAATCACAGTGCAAACTGCTTATGGAGATGTGATCAAACTGGGGTTGTATTTATATATTTGACCTTGTGAGGATTAGAGAAAACCCATTATATATTCAACCTTCTGGCTCTGCTTTTTAAAGTATTTAAAGTTTTGGATTATATGATCCATCCTAATGGTTAAACTAAATAATTTAAGTCTAGAACCACCGTGACATCTATAACTATGATGAGTAGATGAAAACTTTTCACAAGGACAGTATGTGTGAGAATTGCTTTGTCCATACTGAGCAATAGCAATATTTCCTTAGCCACTGTCTTGTGTGAAGTCTGTAGATTAATTGGTTCCCAGCAATTCTGTCAGATTATTAATAATGTGCTGTTACTGAAGCAACCACAGTGACCCAAGGTATCTGGCCAGCTCTTCATAAAGTGCTGAGAAGGTCAACTGTCAATCAGCATACACAGTATGATAATCAGTCTTTAAAGTCAGTAAGAGGACGCCATTAGCACCAGCAGTAATGGCTGATGAAAGAACTGTCATAACTGATAGCCTCCAGGGATGATTGCTTCAAGACTGATTAGGTGAGGAGACAAAGGAGAGAAGGTGGAAGCTCCACAGCAGAGTGAACATACATTTCAGACAACAGATGAGATGGTCCTACAGCACATCATTAGCTCCTACAGAACTATCTAATAAGTTAGAGAATGTTTAGTGGCCATATGGCTAGCAATATAACAGTATAATGCCAAAGCAGCAGAGCCATGTTTCTCCGATGAAACTGAAGTCTTAAAAGAATGTCACGGACACGTCGAGAAGGAAACAGGCAGACTAAGTGCAGTACTCAGAGTACACTATGTCAGAGAGATAAAGCTGTGTCATTACAGTTACAGTATTCTGCTTGGTTTGGTGAGAAGCAGCCTGTTTCAAAAAGTAAAGATCGACTACCCATGAGAGATAGTAAGCAGAGCAGGACGTCCTGTGGGATCCAGCCACTGAATGCCCCTCATGAGTCCTACATGCTCTTTGAGATTCTGTATAATTGTATGGAACTGTTGGCAACTTAAGAGTTTAGTGTCAGGCAAACGGGAGAAAAAGAAGTTTGACATGCATGAACCTCATTCAGAGCCAAGTTTAAAACAATGGCATGTGAAAGGACAGATGAGACAGAAGCGCTGAAACTATCAGAAAAGAAAGAATCGAAAAAGAGAGAAAGAAGAGGAACGAGTGCAAGAGCAGCAGATGAGACAGCGTGAAAGAATGGTTTGTCTGTACTGGTCCCACATGGCCTGAACTGGGCAGCTGGCTAGGGAGCCATTACATGCATGTCTCTGACAGCTCACTCTCCTATTAGGCAGCAGAAAGTTAACACCAACACCCTTGTGCCCTGGCTTTGTAATCCAGACTATATCATCAGCTATTGCATATACTTTAATAGTTTTAGTGTTGAGTTACTTCACATCTGAGATCTTTGCTGGCATTTAAAGCATTCATCAAAGTCTGTAACACTCTTTATAAAGAGATTGCAAAGAATCACATTAAAAAAGACTTCTTATGTCTTCTGTAGTTCAAATATAACAAAAACAAGTGGTCTGCAATTTCAGTGCATGCTCTCAAATTATAAGACAGAGATTCCCCCCCCCCCCAGACATTCCCTTAAAATTAGTCAAACTCAGTTTAGATATAGTTTTTAAGGCACCAGAAAAGGGGTGGCCAACTACTTCAGCATCAGTAGATGAGGATGTTTGTTTCCCCTCTTTTTTCCTCAGTGTTGTGAGGGAGGGGCAACGGCGTGCTAGTGTGCTGTGCCAACAAGCGATAGTGACAAAGTGACAGTACTTTATGGTTTAACTGCACTCCCCCTAGTGGGAGTATATATATATATATATATATATATATATATATATATATATATATATATATATATATATATATATATATATATATGTTAACATCACGTCACCAAAACCTCTGTAAAACAAGTGTACTATTTTCAAGCATACAAATAAAGACCATTCAACTGTATGGACTTTCAGTTGACATCATTTCAAACGTATGCTGCAAAACCTAAATTTGTTGAGCCATTCATTAGATGCACAATAAAAAAAGACACAAACTCGTAGGGAGTTGAATTAACTTTGTCTCAGATTATGTCTGGTTTGATTTAAAATTACATTGAAATATACAATACGTTCAGTGCCATCTTAGTTTAGTGCAAGATTGGTTAGTAATCAACATGCTGTGGAGAGGAAACTTTCACTCCATGTCTGCAGATTTTAACTTTGATTTTTATATCTAAAGTCGACGATTTATAGTTCAAGTAGTTGCAAATACAGTGAACAACATATTGTACTTTGTGTACAGTTGCCAAATCTCTATAAACCCAAAAAGAGACTTTAATACAAAACTGAAATAGAAAACTGAAAAGCAACCTTTTTAGTGCATTTCTACTTATTTTTCCTTGATTGAGCTCACCTTTCCTTGACCTTTTCCTCCTCTGATTTGCAGTTTATTCTTTTGTATATCTGGTCTTATAAAAAATATGCAGATTTTACTTGGTCAAATCCCATTACTCCCCTGGTTCTGCCTGTTCTGCTATTTTTAACCTGATACACTATAGCTGCAAGGCTGCTCTCCTCAGCTCAGCATTTCAGACAGCGACAGTTCTCAAACAGGATGTTTGGATGATAATCTGCTGATCCTGTGGTGGCTTTTATAGTGAGGTTAGTTCTTACCTGGTTCTTTATAGATCCAATTTACAACTTGGTCTAGAAGTCCTCCGAAGTCACGAGAAGCGTTTTAGCTGAGAAGGATAAACAAAGTTTAATACAAAGACGACTTAGATTCCCGTAACACAAAAGAAGATTTAAAAAAAAATAACAGGCTCATAATACAGTAAGTTTTTCAAATGTATATCCTCAATAGAAAGATAATAAGCTACTGTTTCAATAAGAAACAGAATAACTGCCACAATCAGAGACAAAACAAAAGAATGGAATATCCTTTTACTATATATTTTAAGTATTTTAAGTCTTAATATGAACTTGATAACACATCACAACATACTGAACATTTAATTACTTCCTCCCTCGGCATTACAGACCATGCTGTTCTACATTTTGAGTTTCTAAAACATTCTACTTCAACTTTTTTAAACAGGGCTGTTTTGAAAACCATTTACCAGGATTTAAATATTGCATACTGTATCCTGTGGTTATGTATGAGTTAAATCACTGAGCGTGAGTTATTGTAAAGCATGCTATAACATCCTTAGCTGGTGTCAGCATTTGAAAAAAGTTAAATAACATTCCTGTGTGAGAGGTAATAAATGTTAACTTAAATGTTTTACAAACAACTCCCACTATTATTAAAATGCATTTCTCCAAGAGCAACAGATAACTTTTCAACCTTTTGATCAAACTTTTTCTCTTCCTGAAAATGAAGTGCTACTGACAAAATTAATATATTAATATCAATTATATATATATATTTTTTTTTTTTGTTACTGCATTTATCCCAAGTATGTCAACGTGTTATCATAACAATCTAGGTATTGTTATTTCAAGATCTGAAAGTTGATACAATGTTTCAACTGTCATTTAACTGTTAAAACAACTATAATATGTATTTGTCATGAACCGGTGAATTCTCTGTATTGTAGCAACGCTCGGGTTTCTTTTATAAATATTGGTTCATTTGTTTTTATTGTGGGAATTTACTGTGCAAAAATTTGGTAAGATCTCAACAGACTTACATGTGCTTAATAAAAAAGCTTTTCAGACAATCAATAGACATTTTCATTGGATATACGATGCTCTCTTACTCCTTATCCAGTCCATACACCTGTCAATTTACGCAGTAAAAAACAGACAAACCTGAAAATCCCCCCTACACAGACACATTTTCTGACCTCAGCTATAGAACAATTATTTAAACACATTTTGAAAGAGTTGTTCTTAAACTAACCAACATTACAACCTAATATTACCCGGACAATAAAAATAAAACCTAAAAACCTTGTTGATTAGAAGAGTATTGACATGCATGAAAAAGTTTCTGCCAAAATATAAGCTTACATAACCACTTGTGCAAAAATCACTATTTTTGCACAATGTTAGACTCAGGAGTTTGTATTAAGTAAATTTTTACAGCACCAAGTTAGTCTAGTTTCCATTTAGTAACCTAGTACACAAATAAGCATTAATCTTATAAAAATCCTGTTGTTACTGGAATTTACTCTTTAAACCAAATTCATCATTATGTATTTAGCTAAAATTATGTGGGTACCTTATGTTCAGAACTGGACAATTTAGAACAGTCCAACTAACAGCAATCACTACTGAGCATTTTTATGTGCAAATTATTCCATTAGACTTTTAAGCTTTTTTAAATAATATTAACTCACAGTAACATAAAAGTAGTATTACTTGCTGTGTTTATGGGAAACTTGAAGAACTCTAATAAAGGGAGCAAGTGACTAAGCAGTTAGTACATTGCAGTTAGGCCATTATTTTTATACCAAAATAAAGTGAACAGCATCAAAAGCACTGGTAAATATCAGCATTAATGAACTGCATCAGTATTCACCTTCGTAGCATTAATTTCCAAACAGAAATCTCTAACAAAGATTGCTGGAGCAGCAATCTGTATCGATTTGAGTGACAAACAGGTCAGAGCAGGTAGAACAGGTCTTAAGAAACACTTCACAGAAACATCTAGTGAAAAAAGAAGATGGTGGTGAATCTCTTAAAGGAAATCCAGGATATCCTTCTTAATAAAACCTCCTCTGTCTCTTTTAGTAGTCCTGCTTTGTATTATCAGTATGTTGCAGCAAAGTGTTGCAATTAGAGCAGCCTTTTTCATGCAAATCAATTTGACAGCATAACAATCAGTTAGTTATGCCGGCTCCTATCTCAATCTCCTTCATTACCCTGCCCTCTCCCTTCTTTATGCACAGTTTTCCCTGGCATTTTCAGGGGTTGCTACATTTGCATTATTTATCATATAAGGTTAGTGTATGCATCACTCAGGGCAAGGGTGGATAGTTATTAGTGGCATATAATAAATGCTAAATTCAAAATGCAGTCTTTCACCTAACTTGTGCTACAGTGCAATCTTAGAATACAAAGAGAGAGAAATGACTTGTCTATAGTTCACATTGAATATTCAAAACTAAATCAACAGCCCCACGTTTCCTGATTAAACAGTTACTGATATAATTCAAACATGCACCTCTTCAGAAACAGCAATATACATGGTAACTGTCGCCTTATAAAACTGACAAAATTTGTATTTTTTCGCCATTTCTCCCTTTTAGCATCTTGTCTCAAATTTTTCTCTCCTTTTTTCTTCTACCTTCCCATTTTTGTGTCCATTGAACATGAAATAATCCCAGAATTAAAGCTTTGTGGATATGGAAATCAAGCAAAGCACTATGGTGAAAGCAGTAATGCTCCACCTGTTAAAGTAAAATCTGTTGGCCTCTCTTTGGCATTAAGACAGCAATTCGTAATGCTACACTGCCAGACAGGACATGTAAAAAAAAGAAAAAAAAAAAAAAAAAAGAAAAAAAACGACAAAGACATGTAAGAAAAAATAAAACTACAAGCCAGCCTGTCAAAAAAAATAACAACTAATCAGGCAACAAAATCTTTCCATAAGACTCCTGGTTTTCCAGTTAGTCACTGATGTCCACTGTTTTCCTTAAAATTTCACACCCATGCAATTGCTTCCGTCTCTTCCTTCTTTCCAAGTGTGTGCCCTGCAGTTACTTTGTCCACAAATTATGAAACAAGTTTGTTTTATTTCTGTGTCTAACTGGGACTAATTATCTTGTACATTTTGTAGGACATTCCGCTTTATTGCCAGTCTCTGTTTCTGTAATAAAACCACTTTCATATAACATTCTAAAGGCCAACTCCCTGTTCTAAATCTAATAGAGTCCACTCTGTGAGTCGGATCCAGATCCAGACATGTTGCTGGATGTCAGTGTGTATGTCTCAAACCATTCCTGAAGAGAGGAGCGGCAAACTTCGCTTTTCCCTTAGCATGCTGCAACCTGGAAAATACAGAAACCTAATGTAGGGTGCAAAGGAAGGATTCTTATTCTTATTTTTATTTTGGCCTCTTAGGGCTTTTACTGTCCTGGGCAGAAAGCCATACTGCCCATGTCAAAGACTGAAATGGGATTTAACACGGATCACTGAGAAACTTAGCATCATAACCATTTCCCGACAGGAGTCTCGCCAGATTCCTGCATTTCAAGATCTATCAATAAAAGTGATTTCCATCTTAATAAAAGTCATTTTCAAGACAAATAAAGGCTGCTTTATTTCAGTTAATACATTGCAACCCATTGAATCCAGAGTTCAATTACAGAGTTTGGTTTGCTGTGCTGGCAGTTAAAATTCAAACAAAGGTTGCCATAAGCAAAAACATGTTAACACAGATGCAGTTTTTTAATATATGAATAATAATACATATTGAAAATGTGTGACTTTAATCTATGATGAGACGATTTTTATGAAGTCATCTAAATTCATATTCTCTCTGTTTTTAGTTACATGCAATAGCAAGCTGGGGAGACAGCCTAGTAAAATCAGAGGGAAATAACTGCTTCTTTTTCTAAGGGTCAAATAAATTGAGTCTGACATAAAAACTGGGGGAGAATTTAAAATAGATAAGAAAGAGAAAAAGATGTGGGTGAGAGATAAGAGAGCGTATGGATATGCATAAAAGTGAAAGAGAAAAGGAAAATGAAAACGAAGCTGCAGGAAGGTCTGTATGTCTTTAAACTGAAATCTCAATCTCATGTAGTTTTGTTCGTTAAAAGAAAATCATAGAGCTCAGTGAAGGCATTGCCCTGAAAGTCATGAATAAACATTGGATTGCCTTTCTGTGCATACATCATACATCACAAGATGATTCTATCTAATGGAGGATATTCCTTGCCCCCAGAAACATGAAACACGAGTGAAAATACCCACCAAACCATTCAGCCACACAGTTGTAAAATGGACCGCTGAGGGAGAGAAAAGGAAGTTCTAATGGGAAGAAAGAGTGGGAGTAAAGAAAAAAAAAAAGGGTTTTGCCAAGTGGAGCCTACACACACACACACACACACACACACACACACACACACACACACACACACACACACACACACACACTATATCTATCTATCTATCTATCTATTATTGAAACGTTAATTTATAGACAACAAAGACTGAACACATGTTTATATGTTGTTTCGCTGTTTCAGTATGCATTCACACAGCCGAGCGTTGCGTGGTGCACTTCGAAGGGCCCAGACCACGACAGAACCCTGTAATTGGGCTGTCTGTGAAGCTAATGACAGCTAGCGCTAGCACACAGGTCTGTTGTCGGGGGCGGTTTACAACTTTGCTGATGCACATGAGCTTTATGTTCCTCTGAAACATCTGTGTCGTACTGTTAGCGTACTCTAAGCACTGTTATCATACTCTTAGCACGTAGCACCGTTACGCTCGCAGTCTAATTTCAGATTAAATGTAAGTTTTAATTTTGTATTGTGTTAAATAAATTTCTTAACAAATGTGTGTAGTCCAGTGTGACTTATAGTCTAGTGTGACTTATATGCTTTTTTCCTCTTTTTGACATATTTTTTGATTGATGCAACTTATATTTCGGAGCGACTTATAGTCTGAAGAATACAGTAATTCAGAAGGGCCGGCTCACATAAACTGAAAGCCAGCTCCCAGTATTTCCCTTTTTCTACTTGTCTCTCTTTGCTCAGCGCTAGTTCTTCGCATGGCAGAACTTTGTCTTGATCATATGTGACAAATCATATGTGAGGATATAAGATCATACCATTATGAGAAAACAGAGAGGGGGAAGACTCTCCGCTTCAAGTGAAACAGTTGACATTGGTGAGGAGAATGTGTGATGTGTTGCATTGTCGTGTAATATAACTACAAGAGACCTGTGGCGTCTCTGCATTTGAGGCCAGTGGGGCCAGGCCCCACTAGACATTGCTGTGGAGCTCTATGTTCACAGTAATCAGTGGGACATGATCGTTCTTTCTAGAGTAATATTGTAAAATAAAACCAATACCCTTATCATTAAATTTCTGTTAGAAGCACCTGTGTCTTCTAACAGAAGACACACGTCTTCTATTGGGGCTGGCCCAACAATTTTTGTTTCAAAAATTAACATCTGAAATCACAGTGTGCATGCCCAACACTCTCTCTGTAGACGGCTATGCCCCAAGCTTGGATCATCCAATAAAAATACTGGAAATGCACACATTACGTTTACGTTCTGCCGAAAAGTGTGTGTTGGTTGTCCTTGCTACCTCATTGCGGGATTGTTGTGAATATTTTCTGTACAATAAATTAACATTATTAGTAAGCCTTTATTTGTAATTTTATGTATAAAAATGTAATTACATTAAGCTTATATAAAATGGCATTTCTAGTGGGTTGGTTTATGCTAATTTATCTATTTCATTTAAAATTGATCAAAGTCAGGTTGTATCCATCACAAAACAATTAGTTGTTGCTAATAGGTGTTGATTTTTTTTGTGCCCCATTTAACTTATGCCAGAGATGCTACTGCAAGAGACACTTAAACCTGAAGCAGCAGTCGGCTGCAGTTGAAAGATATTGGGAAGGACAATGCAGAGTACCTTCACTGCAAAATGAAAATAACCTTAAGAGCAGGTTTCACTATAAAACTTTATGGACATGTCAGGACTGTCCATCCCACAGTGAAGTCAATTTCTTTGTAAACTTGTTTTTAATTTGTGCAATAAAAAAACAAGCTCAGTGTAACTTGAAACTTAAGTACACTCTAAAGATGCGTTCACATTGAATGCAAATGGCACTACAGTGTCGCCACTTTTGCTTGCTGTCACTCACCTGACATATTGCCGGCCATTCACACTGCAGGCAACAGAAATTGCACAATAGGTGACAAGCCAGAAATACGGCAGTACAATGGTGCTATCCGGTGACGCTTTCACTTAACTGCCACTCCATTCTCCTCACTCACTCTTCTCCAGGCTTGCTCCTTTCTGGACTTATTATTTCTCAACCGTAATAATTGGTTCAGTCATACAACTCAGGCTGACTGCAGACCACCACTATCAGCTTTTCTTCCATGCTGAATGAAAATAGCTTTGTCTGCGTCCCATGTCACAGCCACATACAGTTCATGATTAGTTGTTACTCCGCGACAAGACACAATTCCAACAATTGTCATATTGCATCCATTGCAGATGTTGCGCTGCTCTGGCTCTACTTTAATTGGCAAAATGGCACATTTTGCTTCACTAGAATTGTCTCTGTGGCCTCGCTTAGTGTCGCTTTGTGTCACATCGCACCTGTGTTGCACCTCTGCATAGGGATGTCATGTAAATGTGTCACTCGGCCTGCGACATTTGCATTCGATGTGAAGGCACCTTAAGGGCTTTCTTTTATTTGTATTACATTATGATTACTGACTAAAAAAGTCTCTTCAAAAACCTAGAATGTAATATGCAAACAGGAAGTCACTTTTTCACTCTGAGAAGTCCCTCTTTGACCCTCTTGATCCAATCCAATTGAATCAGAAGACATATAACAAGTTGGTCTCACATGTTGTCCAAAACAGACACTTTTGTTGGAGGGTGTGGCCATGATGAAGTCTGACGTGATGCTATAGCCATATGTTTGGCTCTAATTTCCATATGTACCATCAGATAAACACAGATAAGCAAACTGAATATGACTGAGCTTAATGCAGCCCCTAAAAGATATTCAGTCAAATATTTGGTAGATGTGACCGAATTCCTCCACAGCTTCCCCTCAAAGCATTAAAAAATTTAGCCCCAAACCAAGCTTTGAATATTATGGCATTTGGTCCCCAAATGTAACTTCACGAGATTTACAAAATAGTATGTCATAGTTCAACCTCCACAGGGAGTCAGCCAATTTGGATCAAAACCGCCCTTTTGTCTCTTTTGCACATGGGCTGTTTCTCAATATGCATAATTGTTTGTACTTGTGTACACTCATACTTGTGAAACATCATCTGTGTCCCAAGTGCAGTTCCAATCCTAAGTAAAAAAAGTTTGTGGATGTGTTCTTGCCTATTTTATTGGTCATTTATCAATGCACGGTTCTGCATACTTGGAACAACAAGGTATCCCACAATGCATTGGATCACTGGCAGCAGTAAATGGAAAAGGTAAGTGAAGAAATTATTTTTTTATATTAATTTGTCATAAAATGTAGTTTTAATATTTTTTAGGAAAGATAGTACACCTCACAACTTTATCTCTGCAGTGGATTCATCAAGAATGTGCCTATTTTTAAATGTGCTTTGGAGTTTTGTGGAGCTATTGACAGGCCTTGGTCATTGCAGGCTCAGCGGGGTAAGACTGATTTTTTTCCCTTTAACTAAAGCTAAAGGTCTAGGCACGTCACTATCATTTTATGTTACCTTTTATCCATTTATAGTGGCTGAAACTGAGGTTTAAAAATTTTTGGTATATGTGGTTGAAAACTGCAAGTACCAGAACATACAATATATTATTTTTGTCTTGAAATACTTTACAGTTTAAGTAAATAAAGGTATTTTATAAACTGTGTCACCACAATTTTTCCTTAATTCTATTTTCTTCCTAGCAACTTTTCAGCATTTTAATTTATAGTGAGTTAAACATGTTATATAACATTGATAATCAAACCGAGCACTTTCCCTTTTCCTTGTACATAAGAGTATCTTTCCCTAAGATTGACTTTTTATGTAAACCTAATTTAGTGGAGATTGAACTCTATTATTTTACATTTTTCAATATTTTATGCAGACAACTCGACAGGACAAAATACTATATTTCCAGGTTTGGATGCAGATTCCCAAAAGCTCACAATGATCCTCTTCTCCCTTCCATATATAATATTTTCTCATGATTAGGCAGTTGAGGTATCAATACCCAGGACTTCCAGTTGAGAATCCATTTGTTTTTTTTTACTTTAAGAAATAATTATTTTAATAAAAACATTTTGTCTCTGTTTATGCCATAGATATTTGAAATTAGTTTATGGGATGCTAATAAAAGAAAAATAAGCTTAATCAGTGTTTAGTAGTTAATGTAAATGGATCATGCAACTACAATATAACAACTCTGGGCATATACAGGTTAAGAAAAAAAAATTAATAGTTCAACCTGTTTATGGATCCTGTGAAAACGTAAGGTTAATGGAAGGAAATATACAACTGCATAACCTTAAAACTGGTCATCATATACACTGCCTGGCCAAAAAAAAAATCAACACCTAAACAACTGGTCACAGCTAATATTTCGTTGGACCACCTGTAGCTTTGATTAGGGCATTGCATTTGCTGTGGGACTGTTTTGATAAGATTCTGCAATGTCACAAGATTTATTTCCACCCAGTGTTGTTAGTTTTCACTAAGATCTTCCATTGATGATGGTAGACTCTGCCCAAAGATTCACAGAGTGTCATGTTTCATGAAGAAAAACTCTGAATGAGGCAATCCCAGAGGCAAATGGTCAGTTAAAGAGTTTTATTGAAAGTTGTGGTCTGGACTGAGATGATGTCGGCTTGCTGGGATATCTGGGCTCTGCTGGGAAGGTGAGGTGACAGGTGAGCAGCTGGAAGGTGCTGGTTTGAATGATGAGGTGCGCAGAAACTCACTGAGGTGGAGGCTTGGCTTTGGTTTGGGAGGGTGATGTCCAGGTAACCTGACCCTAGCCAGATGTATTTCGCTCTGCCTAGCTCCACTCATCCATCTGGAACTGATCCATAGGAATGGCGTTTCAGAAGGCTGGGCCTTATCAAAAATCCTTGCATATGATTGGATAAGCCACTTGTCTGTCATCTTTATTGACGTGCTATTTCAACCACTCACACCGAAGCCAATCCGTGACGCTGATGAGAGCGACGCAGGAAAGAACAAAACTTGCCAAATCCGGTCGGGAGAAGGGCGAAAACATCGTTTCCACCAACAAAAGCCTTCAGAACCATTCTCTGATGTTATTTTAATGAAACAATATTAGGTAGATTGGACAACACGAAAGAATAGCAGCATCAATGTTAACGCTTGCTTCCTCGATGCGAGCCGCCATTGTTGTCTGAATCAAAACAGTCTCACGGCCGCTTCTCCACTACGTCACATCTATGACACTCCAGCCCTGCGTCCTGATTGACTGGACAATAAAATTGGTTGAAGAAATCACTCTCTATGGAAGACGGTCCCAGATGGATGTGAGTGAGGCTAGGCTGAGCTAAGCGGAACGAAATTCATTCTGGCTCGTCAGGTTAGATATCCAGTGGTCCAGGTGGAAGGTGCAGATCGGTTGGTGATCTCCAGTGGTGGTGTCAGAGGTTGGACAGGCAGGGTGAGCTCAGGCAGGAGGGCTTAAGAAGAGAAAGGATCCGAGGTTCACAGATTCCAGGAGGCCGGCTGGGAGCGTCTCAGAGGAGTGTCCAGAGTTCTGTGGGTTTGAGGAGTGGTCTCTAATTTGACCCTTCTGAAACCAACTGACACCTTTTCCATGACCACGGGGTGTGTCATGGAAAATGAGCAGCAGCTCATTGCATCAGTTGGGGTTAAATAAGTGGTTACCGGCTGAAATATAATTGGCCATGCAGTAATTATCCAATGGAGGCTCTTACCTATTTGTTTAGTTAAATCCAGGTGGCAACTTTTTTTTTGTCCAGGCAATGTACTATTAGTCAATTGAGACAAAAATAATTTATAAGCAAGTAGACGTTTGAGGGGAGCAAACATTTATTTGTAGTGATACTTCATCGTAATATAAGGTGGTAAGCCACCATTATCTATATAATGAAGCTTTTTGTATACTATCAAAAATGAAAATGTTCTCTCATTTTAAAAAGGTTTCAATTTACTATTGACCACTTCTTCCTAATCATGTATATTTGTCAAAATACATTTTTTTCTTATTTTACTATCAAATATAAATGTGAAAATTATATTCTTGAGTAAAGCAGGACCATTTATAGAAACGCCTGGATATTAACTGAATAGTGACATCATCAAGTATGCTCCTCTGTTCCAATTGCCAAGCAACGATAGTGCATCCTTGTGTTTTTGGCATGAACATACTTTCAACTGTACTTGCAAAGTACGTACTTACCAAGCACCAAGAACGTACTTTAGTAATGTGAACCGGCCATGGTGGGGATCTGATTAAACTCCTCCTACAGCATCCAGACTTCAAAATGATCAGTATAGTCTTATGACTTTGGAGATAAAAAGTAGCTGAAAGCTATTTGCTGCATTGAAGCCTCGAAACCCTTGCTTTTTACCATAAAAGATGCCAATTCATTAACTTATGCACACAAGGGCTGTACCAACGTTCTGTGTGTCATCAGAAACCAGCACTCATGGACATAAATGCTGATATTACTTCAGCCATGCTCTCTTAGAACAGCAAGTCACATGTTTCTCTGATGGATGCTCACTTTTTACTCTTATTGATATAACTTTTAATCTGTGTCTGAAGATACAGAACAAGATGATGCTGAATTCTACCCTGAGCAATAGCTGCAACCTGGACCTAGTGGATGTGGCACTGCAACAAATTTAGATTTTTCCCATTTGCATACAGTTGGCTCTAAATCACACATCCATGATTAACTTTACTCCAAACTGGATATGAATGATCTTTGTTGACTCACAAAAAGGTCAACTCGACTACATTGGAATCTGAAGCAACCATGCCCCCTATAATACTGTATTTCAAATAGCTTTATCTCCATGATGCAGCAAAAGGATCCATACTAAATTTTCTGCTTCCTTGACAACTGTTGAACACATTGATATGGAAATTGATTACATCGCTTTAGCCCCATTCATTTAGAGCAAAGTCACAGGTTTCTGTGATGAATGACCCTCCTTGACAGTCTGTCAAAGTTTGAAACTTTCTCTGATAACAGATCATTTAAAATCACATTTTCAAAATACTACAGGAAGTCTTGATTAATGCTTCACCCAATAAACAGGAAGTGATCACAGCTTCTACCGGTGGGACGCCTGCAGTTTTGAAGCTTTAATTAATCTTTTCCATTTTAATTTCATTGCAGTCCACTTTTGGGAAAAAATAATCTGGATTGATAGGGTAAAATCTCAGCTCAGACAGAGAAAATATTAATTCACATTTTAGCAAGTGTGCACCCATAATGCATGCTGATAAGTCAATGAAAGAGCTGCCTATTTAGATATGGTTAAGTTATCCAGCAGGTCTCCTAGCACAAAGTTACCCAAAAACTCAATAGTGTTTCCTACTGTAGATGTTTGCAAGAGTTTTTTCTTCAATACATCTTCAAGCTGGATACCATTCTACAATTTATTGTTATAACAGAAATGATGAGGATATTACTATATAACTAAATGCTGCTGAGAAATGTCTGGCAAAAGTCCAGTTAAAAATACTACTTATGGTAATGTGTAGGGTTAGAGAGAAGGGACTATCATTTCGAATTAATTTCATTTCCTACCTGAAAGTGTGGTGCATGAACCATGGGAAGCCTGAGGCAACTATGTGCAGGACATTTCCACAGTGGATCATTTGGAAAATATCTATCAAAGGCAAAAACTAATTAGACAAAGTCTATGTATCCATGAGTGTGTATGCGCGTCAAGGTATATGCGTTGTAGGGCAGGGGGATGTACACCTAGTCAACCATGAGAGCAGTGTTGTGCAGCCAAGTGCAGTAATTTTCTTTGATCATTTTTAATGGCCATTCTTTCATGTGAGGCTGCCGCTCATACACATCCCCCTGCAGGTGTCATTTCATTCCTTCAGTTGCGAGATTAGTATGCGGCAGGCAATAAAAAGCCAGACCATTACACTGCGCAGCACACATGCATAATCTCAACACAGTGGGATCATTACCTTTTCAAAGGATGATATCAGCTCACAGTCTGCAGAGAGACACAAAAGAAAGCAATACAGGCTAAGCAGAGGAAAAGGAACCAAAGGAGGGGGAAAAAAGAAACAGCAAACCACAGCTGCACTTTGGGATGGAAGGCCTGAAAAATGCTCCATCAATCAGCATCAGAAATGATGGAAGCTAGGTATACAGGCAAAAAATGTATAAATCTTTTTCTGTGAAACCTTTATCAAGACACTGGCACTGAAATTAAGTTTAAAAAAGTTAGTAATACTATTGCATGGCATGTGGGTATTTGTTTTAGTATTTTTCAAATTATAATTTTTCATCTAAATAAAGAGTATAAATGATTGTAACATTTACAAAGTAAAAAGGCCAAAGAGATAGCACACAAATTTAAAACTGCATTCATATAATACTTTTTGACAATAGAAAAAAACAAATGACTCACTTGACCACAGTTGATTAGTTTGTTTGGCTCACTTAAAATCCTGCATAACTGTGATATGTGAACATGTAACAGGTCTGTCCCGTCAACAAAAATAAGATCACTAATACATGTGAATTTGTCTAGACTAGAATAATATTTATTAATAAATAGTGAGAAACTGATCACATGCACCCTCATACAACATAACTCATGGTGGTGTAAACCTGTTGCAATTTACGTTTGATCAATTCAGGCAGTTTTTCTTCTTCTGCCAGCACCCTTTATTAAAGTGTTTGTGTGTACTAGACAATATCATATAAATAAACATTATATATGCAGTCTGAGGTTGATTGCTTTTTCCAAAGAACTTTTAAATGCATGCTGACTAAGGGTTTCTCTACTGCCTCATTATTTTTTATCAATAACACACATTACTCAGATACTACATAAAGTAAATGGATCAGAAGGTCCTTTAACAAAGCTGTGCCATCTATATACAGGACACATTGAAAAACAATGAAAGCACATATCATTTTAAAAAGTACAAAGAGTCACTTTCAATTTTTAGCATCAAAATGTAGAATGTTAGAATTAGAGGTCTAAGTAAAACCTACAAATCCTAAAATGATATGAATGAAATATTAGACTAGGATTTAAGAAAAAAAAAACAAAAAACAATATGCAGCATTTCACACATCCATCCATCCATTTTCTAACACGTCTATCCCTTGTGGGATACCCACTGCTCCACTCTGCAGCCCATTTTACACATATTTAAATGAAATAAATTTAAAGGAAAGGCTTTCCATATTCACAGAAATTTGGAGCAAACAAGAATTTAATTCTCAAAAAACATTTGTACTTGCAACACAGTCAGTGTAAAGTTGTTACTATCTTCTTAAATCTGCTGGTAGCTTCAACAGTCAGGAAACAAAACTAGCAGCTCTACCACTGCTTTTACAAAAGAGTGCAGAAAATCTCACTAAAGAATAATCAATATTTTCTTTCAGAGCGTAAGAAGTTATTGTTTTTAAAAAAAGAAATTGTAAAAAAAACAAGTGTACAACTTACATGGTGCAGATACGGACCATATGACTGTAGATTATACTTCCTCAGGTTAATTAACATTTCTTATGTGGACTAATTTCTTCATAACCTATGTATCTGTTGGAACAGATGGTCTGCTGTCCAAAAAAAGTCTAAATAATCATCCTGTCGTCCTCTTCATTTTTCGGTGGGCATAAACTTGTTTCTCACTCTGCTTAGTTTTTTTTTTATAATTGTCGTACTTCTTATGTTGGCCAAGCATCCCCAATTAAGTCGCTCAACAACATCATAACCCCTTTTCTGTTACAAGCCCCAGGATTTAAAGCCCCAGTTTCCTGGGGTAAACCGAAGTCTTGGGCTTTTGGTTTCCATTTGCTAAGAGCCATTCTTTAATGTTTTTTCATCTCTTTCTTTATATACATATTAGCTTATATATTCTTTATATATATACGCTCATGACCTGAGTCCAGGAAAAACAAAGAGTTAACAACAGATGTGATTGAGGACTGTAATGCTATACAATTGATTTAATCTTTTTTAAAAGCTGTATTTTTCATTTAATATCAGAGAGTAAGGAATAGCATTTAGCATGTGGTATAAGCTCCAAGTAATAGTTTATTTTATAGTTTGTCTTTGAAATACCAAAACCATCCTAATTTATTTATTTATTTGACCTATGTAATCATCTAATTAGGCCATATCATTTTTTCACAGTTAGTTCAGGAATACCACCCTCTCATCAGAAACAAGATCCTAAATATAGTTTCAACCTCTGCTTTCATCAAACATCTTTGATCTTCTGGCAGGATGTGGGAGATCCTTGTATCAATGGAAGAAAAATAATTAGCACTTAGATTATGTCTATGTTTGTGTTATGTGTGAGAGAGAGAGAGAGAGAGAGAGAGAGAGAGAGAGAGAGAGAGAGAGAGAGAGAGAGAGAGAGAAGCTGTGAGCACAGCAAGTTGGAGAAGATGGAATGGATGTGACTAAGATGCGAAGCTGCCTGTTTGTGGTCAGAGGATACGGCATGCTGCTTCTGTTGTGTGATACTTGATCTGATGTTAATGTGTTGCTGTGTGTAGGAGGAAGAAAGCTGAAACAGGCAGTGGGAAAGATGGGTTGATAATCCCGTCTGCTTGATGAGACTGAATGCTGGGATTGATTGATCGCCTAATCATAGAAGGAAATGGGCCTGAAAATGAATGGGGAAATCTGCCCCTGGCTTGCTGTGGAGCTGGCTAGTTGAGTTGGAGGGGATGTTAGCTGCAGAAAGACATGGCCTTAATGTGCATGAGACCTGATTTCATTTGTGTCTGATATACAGTTATATGATCCTTGCTAAATGATCAAATAAAAAAGGAAGAAGGAGAACAGGGAAGGGGGATGTAAATCAAGGTTTATTGCTGGAATATTACTTGTTTCATCTCATCTGAAATGGATGCTTTGAGAAAAGAGCAAGAATAAAAATCCATCATCAGTGTAGAATTGATGGAACTATGTGTAGGTACAGAAACCCTTGGTCCTGGATCTAGTTGACTGGCTAGTGATGGATATTAGACCATTTCATGTGACAATTCTTGGTTTTCTGTAGTTTTTCATGTCAAAACAAGTGACATTTTTTACACATAAATATATAGTTTTATGAAGGTCTAACTGGTAACGTCTGTTTTCTTTTTTAATTTTATTATACTAATCTTTTGCATATTTGCTAAACCAAAAGACAAAGGTGCAAAACTGAACATTATGTGCTTCGGAAACCAATTTGTGATAAGGGAACTTTGCTTTTAATTATTTTCTCTCGTTTTTTCAAAATGGATTTGCCAAATGTCATTTTGAGCTGGATCACTATGTAATTGTCTCACAAAGATTCTAGAGAAGCAATTTTTTTTTTTCATTCTGGGTACATGCCTCTTTTTATGTGTGTTGGAGTAGTAAAAAAATAACCTGAGAGTCATCCATCTATCCATCCATTTTCTGACCCGCTTATTCCCTCATGGGGTCGCTTTTCTTCTTCTCAAGAAGCCCTAGTTTTAAAACAGTGCTGTCTGAGGTACAAATGTCTCTATTTATTGAGGATCTTTTTTACTTGATGGTCAGTTCATTACATGCGTTTGATGAGCTACTACTTGTGCTGAATACTGTTAAGGTTGAGAAGATGGCCATGTAGCAAACTGCTGCACCTGATGCATGTCGGATGGGGTACACCCCAGAGAGCCTCATCCAGTCCCACCACCGGGAAAGACAGACACACAAAACAAACAAGATTCAACCACTCATTCTTTAGAGCAATTTAGAGGTTAGAATTAACATAGAACTGTCCGTAATATTGACTGTTGAAAGATGTCTGAGTATCCTGAGAAAACACACCATGAGGCAAACTTCATACAGAAAGGCTCTGTCAGCACCACGGTACTGGTGCGTCCAGCAATTTGGTAGTTTGATTTTTTGTTTTGTTTTTAGGGAAGGAATAACGTAATAATGCGTGGCTTTTCACATGAGGTTGTACGTAACTTGATGTAAAATTTAATATGCTGATACATAAAACTTTGACATATCAGAGGGTGTACTTACTTTTTACTGTAACTGTAATGAAATTAGTCGGGGGGCCTTTTGCTCTGTCTCCCTCTAGTGTGCAAGTTGCATTTGATTGTGTCTGAGTTGTACTTTCTTGTGATCTAGAGCTTGAAGCTTGAGTGTGGAACGACAAAAGGGTAAGACATAAATGTAAAGTGGACCCAGTGATCAATAGAATTGATCAGCCAGTCAATCCCAGGGTCTATATTGCTCTCTGTTTACACTTCACTACTGCTGTTGAGTTTAACTGAGCATGCTGTGACCAGTCACCTTAGGGACCCTCTAAAAGCCACTCTCACACGAATCATTGATTGACATGTTGATTATCTTGGGAGTTGTTGATAATGCACCTGTTAGCCATTTAAACATTAAAGATGATTGGGATCAGGAACTTAAAGTTATAGTAAAGGCTGTGATTATTAGCCATCACCGGTTCTTACTAAAGTGAAACACATTGAAATTTGTTGCAGTGACACAAGGAAAAATCCATCCAATAAATGTCCTATTTTATCTTTGCTGGAGCTTTTCTTGATAACTTGGGATTTTTCTTCTGGTAACTTGGGGTGGTAAAAAATTAGAAACACCAGTAGTAGTG
This sequence comes from Fundulus heteroclitus, assembly GCF_011125445.2. Lineage (NCBI taxonomy): Eukaryota > Metazoa > Chordata > Actinopteri > Cyprinodontiformes > Fundulidae > Fundulus > Fundulus heteroclitus. The sequence continues at coordinate 29,905,859 of NC_046364.1, forward strand.
TACTCTCTACACTTGC
>NC_046364.1:29906374-29936374 GCF_011125445.2 Fundulus heteroclitus
ACCTCTCCTGCAACAATCTGCACACCATCCCTGTTCAGATTGGGCACCTTCGAGGTTAGAGAACGAGCCTAAAGCACGCCATGACATTGACATGAACACCCTACAAAACACAATGATGATCTGCATGGTGGCTGCTACTGTGAGAAAACAAACTGTTTTTATCAGTCCTGTTTAAAAAAGAAAAGAAGAATATAACCATAAGTTGGTTTCAGCTGCAGGAGCCTTTTCCAGGACCCGGGTTGTTTTCTAGGGCTTTTCTTTACCCCCTCACCCACTGTTCCCAACTGCATGAACCGGGCTAAATCAGATTAGAAGCATAGAAATGTACCCCAGTGCTAAACGTTCTTGCTGGTTTATATTCTCAATGATTTGTTATGATTATAGATATTTATGTGTGTTTTTGTTTGTTGTATGTACTGATTCCTTAATGCTTAGGTCTCTCTTGAAAAAGAAATTCTAAACTGAATGAGACATTTCTTTCCACATAACAAATGGATAGTTATATTTAGTTTCAGTGATCTCCCAGCTTAAACTCCTGGACGTTTCTTATTATCTGTTGATTTCAAATTATGAGACAGGAGTAATTACAGTTTTGTTTGCAGACTCCAGACGGTCGTGTAGTGTTTTACATTCAGGTTCATCAATAAAGTCAACCAACTTTAGAGGAAATATTGAGTAAACATACATTGAAGCAAGGAAGAGTAAACTCTTTAATCAAATGCATTGAACCAGTAATGTTTTACAGAGTTTAAGCTCTGACGTCTGAATTGCAGCAATCACAAATCTCTGTATCTTCCTGCATTGACATGTTAGAGTTTAAAGGTCTGCAGAAGCTGATTCCAGCTCATCATATTTAATTTATTTCAATCTGTAGGTGTTATAAATTTCTTCTGGCTTTGCAGTGATAGTAATCGTCGCTGTGCCACAATCAATATTTCTGGCTCTAGAACATTGATTTGTTATCAGCTTTCTCTCCTTTCTGCTCTTCTTCTTTAACAGCGAGCAAACAGAGAGCTCTGTGCTGGTAGAATTATCTGTTATTATTGGTTATAGTCTTCTGAAGTTAATTGTTTTACATCTCAGAAAGTATAACTACCCTGACAGAGTGCTTGTCTATTTTGTTATTGCCACAATTCACATAATTATTATTTCTTTTTACCCCAGTGGAAGCCTCTCAGTCTCTAACACCTTCAGGCCCCGTTTACATGATGTTGTTGTGCACACCACAGTGGTGCACTTTTTCTCTGAAAAAGATATTACTATGAATAGAGTTTTTTTATATTATGCTATTGTATCTGTAAACTCTATCATAGTAATATCCACCTGTATATTATATTCAATACATATCCAGCTGTAAATTTAGTTCACAATACTAGTTATCTATATATACATATCTGTACATATCTGTAAAACTCTATTATAGTAATACCCACCTGTATACTATATTCGGTACATATCCAGCTGTAAATTTAGTTCACAATACTAGTTATCTATATATTATACTCATAGGACAAATCGATCAGTAAAATTCTGTTTATAATAGTATCCATCTCTATATTTATTCAGTAAAAACCCATGTCCTGTACTTATGGAACCATTGTTTATCCTGCACTTGCTGCTATTGCACTTCTGGTTAGACCTAAACTGCATTTCGTTGCCTTGTACCTGTACCTGTGTAATGACAATAAAGTTTAATCTAATCTAATCTAATCTAATCTAATCTAATCGAATCTAATCTAAAAAAAATGACAGTTAGAAAACACCTTCCGGAGTGTAACGATGCAAAAAAAACTCCCGGTCTTCATGGTGATGCGTTCACGAAAAACAGAATCTGCGTGTTTGGTGATGCCCTGGCACTGCTGTTTTTTTTAAGCAAGGAGTGTTTGTAGTTTAAAAAAAAGATACCGCCTACTGGTGGCGTGGCAGGGAAATAACACCACTTTTAACTTTACTACTAGTGTGCATGGAGATCGTAATCAAAACGTTGTCGATAACAGAAACAGAAGAACAATCCCGTTTTCCATGGATCGCAGTCAGTCAGGTTTCCAGAGCAGCAACACTCCAGCAGGAGAAGGAGTGACCTCTCTGTCAGTGGATGTACAGGGCTGTAAAAAAGCATTCGCTTCCTTCTAGCCTCTGACCAGCGCATCTCTTCAGCGTAGAAAGTCTCTCAATTACCATTTATCTCCAAGGCTGATAATCTGACAACGCTCTGAGGTGAAACAGCAAAATAATCCTGTTTTATCCTTTCCATCCCATAGCCTGCAGACACTGTCTTTGGATGGAAACCACCTAAGCTCGCTGCCTGAAGAGCTTGGTGGTCTGTCTCAGCTCAACAGCCTGGGGCTCTCCTTCAACAACTTCTCCCACGTCCCCACGGTGCTGGAGAGGCTGTGTGCAGTGGACAAGCTTGCCATGGCCGGGAACCGACTGGAGAGCTTGGAGCTGTCCACGCTGGTCCGAATGATCCACCTGAGGAACATCGACCTCCGGTAGGTTCTTCTCCGCACGTCTCTGCTTCCCTCGCTTCTCTCTTAATCACCTCTGTTACCGTGGGACTTATTTTTGGGTCCGTTGGCTATAGGTTGTTCAAAGGGAATCTCTGGGTGATATATATATATATATATATATATATATATATATATATATATATATATATATATATATATATATATATATAATCTTTTTCTTAAATTTCTTTTCAAATTGTCGATAGAACGATGAACATCCTGTCACAAACTCCAGCCTGAAACGCAGCTGCCTCCAAGCCTCTTTTTTAAAAAACAAAAAAAACCTGACTAGTATTTATTTATAGATGCCAGATGTGCTGTGAACACAAATGCCTTATACTGCATTGCCCCATTTCACGCCTGCATTCACACCTGGGAGCTGCCAACAACAGTCGTGTTATTCATTTATTTTTATTTGCTGCTTCTCAGTATCCTACTGTTCTGCACATAAGCATAGGGATACTAAGTCCCTAACAGTGGCAGGCAATGAAGGAGGATGAGAGCTGCTCTCATTGAATATCCTGCAACTCTGGGGATTAAACCAGCAACCAGTACTCCGGCCGCAGCCAGATAATGACTTAACCTTGGGGCCTGAGCTGTGGTCTGGCCCCAGTGGGCTGCATTTATACGGACAGAGATGCAAAGTAATGGATTAGGGGGCTGGAAGCCCCCATTAAAGACAGGTTGTTGTTTATTAATGTGAGCTATGGGAGCTACAGAGAGCCTTGATGGGAGCAGAGCGCCTCACCTGCCAGTCATCGACTCCGTATTTCTCCTTTGTGTTTGTCTGTATTGAAATAGCCATAACATTATGACCAGTAACAGAATAGCAGGTGTCCATTTTACCACCAAAAGACATTTGGCCTGCTCAGCGTCAGGATCTCTGTGCTACTACAGGTAACAACTGGGGGCGTGTGATTTCTCAGCAGCAATATTTATGTGTTTGGACAGTATTCATTTAGTTTCCATGTGAATGGAAGTCATAATGTAGTCATAATGTTATGGCCCATTTGTGTGTTCTCACGTCTGTTATTCAGTTCTTTGTTGTGAACTGATGTTCTAATTTTGCTGCCCAGCCACGTTTCTGCAGACGTGGCCATGCTTCCTATCGTTTCCCCAACATTCAGTCTGTTCTTCTGTCCATTAAATTCAGGCTGAATGGGCTCCGGTGTGTTAAATGCGACACCGCAGATCCAGTGAGCCACGTGACCCAGCTGGACTTGCGGGACAACTGCCTGGACTCGCTCGACCTGAACTCCGTCTGCAACCTGGAGACTCTGCACTGCCAGCGGAACCAGCTGGGGACACTCACGCTCAGCGGTTTCACGCTGCGCACGCTTCACGCCGGCAGCAACCGTGAGTCAAAACGAGCCTCGGCCGGCCGCTATTATGGCCTCCCCGCGCGTTGGGGCCCTTTGATGATGCATTCAGCTCCATCCAGCCCACCAGAGACTGAAGCGATGCAGATGTGTCGCTGATGATAATTGGTGCCTTTATCCTTCTGCAGGCCTTTCCACAGTCAACGTCTATCCAGTCCCGAACCAGCTGACACACATGGACCTTTCACAGTGAGTTCTGCACAGGAATAAGAGCTCTTATGTTCCAAAAATAGTAACTTAATCTCATTTCTCTTTAATTAGGTTGGAATTGAACAGTGTGTGTGGGGAAAATAAAGTTTATGACAATTTTCTGTGAATATTTGGAATTTATAGTATCAGTCTAAAAAACTCTTAACTTTGACATAATATTCAGGCTTCTTAACAAATGCACCATTATCTTTAAGTGTTTTTTTAATATAACTTGTTAGGTTTTAAATACTTTCTCTACTTAAATAAACCTTAATTATGTCTTTGGGTTTACTAGAGTGCCTCCCTAGAAAATGTGACACTTCAGCCTGAGAACAAGACCAGGACAAAAGGCCTGAAAGTGATCAAGACTGATACTAATATAATGTTTAACCATTATTGGATTTTAGAAGGTTTAAAGGGTTTATCTTTAATAGTCCTTTGTAATTTCAAATGTTTTAAATTTAGTTTTCGTGAATCATATATCTCCTAGATTTTTCCTCGTAATCTTAAATATCAGGGTATTATTGAAGGTACAGTTATTCACATGTTCCTGTAACTGTTGCTCATTTTTTCCATTTCTCAATAAGTAATTATCAAGACTTCTACTTTTGGGTAAATAAGTGGAGCCTCTTGACACAAGTAGAAAATTATTTTCACACCGCATTAACATAAACATTAACATTAACATAAGGAACATAATGAATGGACATATGGGGAAAAACTCTCCTGTTGAGGCTACATTATTGTTGTTATTTTATTCAACCAGGTTAAGAATATTTTGAATATTTTGCATTTAAGTTAAAAAGTCAAAGCTTGTAAAAAGCCCCTTGCACCTAAACATCTCAAAACTAGTGCATAGGGCAAATATACAAATGGAGACCCCCAAATCCTCCTTATTCTTCAGTTTAATTATAAAATGTAGTTTTTGAAGGGAGTCTGCAAGCTTATATTTGCAGGAAAAAAATGAATTCTCTGCAGTAAATGTGCAGAGTAAATATATTCACAAAGAAAGGAAAGTATTGAAAAATAGATGTGAAATGTATTGGAGCCATTCTCGCAGCTGAAAGAAGAAAATGAGACATAAAATTTCATAATTGCATGTTTCATAAGTCATGTTCATAGGATATAAAGTCCTAATTTAGATTTACTCAGTATCTTACAGTTTTTACTTTAATGCAGAACCATGACTTTAAATCTCATAATTATCACTTTAAAAGACAAATTAGGACTTTGAAACTCATAATTATGATGTACTATGCTTCATTTATTTCCTTTTTAAATGGCAGAAATGGACCTCCAGTTCATTTATATTTCAGTATTAAATGAATATGAATAAGGCAAAAATGTCTATATGGTACCCTGCCTCCAACTTTGACTTTATTCAGTTTCACTGACCTGCAAGTTATTTTATTAAATCACTTTGCAAGACCCGTGTCAGGTCAGATGAGATTTGGTGTGTGTTATTATTGGGTTTTTTTTGTATTTTAAATGGTTATTGAATTGAACCAATCAGTTTTGCTAAATACCTTCCAGTTTCTGAAAGTTAAACCTGTCTCAAAAAGGGGAGGGAGCAATTCTACAGCTTTAACATTGAAATAAATTCCAGCAGTATGTGTATAGCTGTGGTCATAAGACAGTTAGAAATGGAATAAATAAAAAACACCAACATTTCTCAGTCTAAGTGTTTGTGTGTATGTTTTATGTGTGTTGAGACAGGAACCTGTTGGAATACCTTCCAGACTGGGTGTGTGACTGTCGAAAAATTGAGATGCTGGATGCTACCCACAACCTCCTGTCTGAACTTCCTTCCAGGTTAGGATCTCATAATTTGAAATCATTTCATCCTCTATATACATACATAAGGTGTTGCCTTGCATTTAGGCATTTTTAGACATTTTGTATATTGCACTTGGGTAGCAGGAAAATGCGACATGTCTTGCAAAAGTCTTCAGTTCCTAGTAGGATTTTATGTTAAAATAACAAATTTTATAAGAATTTCATGTGATAAAGCAACATAAAGTAAAGCATAATTGTGAAGTGGATGGAAAAAGATAGATGTTTGTTTAAGCAGGGTGTGCATTTGTATTTAGCCTATTTTAGTCTGATAGAATTAAAGTCTGCCTCCATGCAATTTAACTTCAGTATAAATGCAGATGTTCAGCGAAAGCCCAAGGTTTTTTTTTTTTATAAGGGAATTTCTATTAGAGAACAAACAGCACCATGAGGACCAACATGAGAGAGGTCAGGGACTCAGATTTGGAGAAGTTTGAAGCAGGGCAAGGCTATAAAACAATGTCCAAAGCTTTGATGATATGACCGTCGTGACAGTTCTGGTGAGAGACATCACGACTAATAACCCTGCGAGGTACAAGTCTGGCCTAAGCAGAAGAATTGCAAGTAAACAGCCAGTGTCAAATGATAGAATAAGCATTTCATTTTTAAGTTTGCCTGAATCCAAGTAGGAGATAAAGACTGCGGGTAGAAAACAAGACTGGGCTTCTCCAAAATGCCTCATGCACAGTGAAAGATTGGGGTGGCAGCATCATTCTGCGGGAATACTTCTCTACAGTACAATCCTTGAAGAAAACCTGTTAGAGACAGTAAATGACACAAGACTGTGCAGAGGTTCACCTTTCAGCTTCACAAAGGGCCCAAAATGAAGCTAGTGCAACGATGAAGCGGTTCAGATCAGCCTTGTGAAAGTCAAAACCAAAATCAAATGGAGAATCTGTTGCAGGACTTGCAGCGGTATGTTAGCAGACGCCGTCCTTCCTGCCTGATTACATTTGAGCAGTATTGCAAAGAAAAACAGACAAACAATCAGTCTGTAGACATGAAAAGCTCTAAGGTTTAAAGTATTGACTCAGGAGTGTTGGTAAGTAAGGCTCTGAACACTGTTCACGTCTAAATTGGTAAAAAGAGAATCACAGTAATGAACTGCTTTGTGTTGGTCTATCGCATTAAATCCGCCCAAAGCACATTCAAGTCGGTAGCTGTAATGTTACAAAATCTTCAAACAAAAACTTTGCAAGGCCCTGTATGTGCTGCAACATTCTTCATGGAGCTCTGCAATGGTTGACCTTTCTAGTTGAGAGAAGAAATAGAAACATGACCGCCATTGCCCGGTTGTAAATTAATGGGTAGTGTCTTCGTCTGCAGGTGAATATGTCTCTGTCCTGATTTCTCTCTGCGATGTCTTCAATAGGTTGCTGAACAGCTTGAGTTTGAGGAAGCTGCTGGCGGGGAACAATCATCTGCAGAGAGTGCCTGACCTCCTAGACCATATCCCTCTGGAAACCCTTGACCTGCAGCATAACAAGCTCACCGAACTTCCAGAGAGTCTCTTTTACAAGGCCTTAAAGTTAGTCCCTCAACCTTTTACGGGGGCTTCTTGCCCTTAAGTCTTTTTTATGATGGTATTCGTGATCCCTCATCCACAGGTTCTTCTTCTTCTTTGAAACATTCACTGGCAGCCTGACTTCCTGTTATCTTCCTGCGGACGGCTACTGTAACACTGCCCCATATAGATTGCACGGAGCAAATATGGTCAAGATCAATTCAGCATTCCCAAACATGACTAGAGCATATTTTGCTTCCATACTTCCTGTGTGGTAAACCACTTAGCACCCATTAGCTGCTGAAATCGCTCTGATGCACTTTACTGTGTGATGTGGAGACTTTATGGCAGCAACTTAAAAAAAATAGATCCCCTGACATGTTCTCTGAGGAGATGTCAAAACATGCCAAGAAATAGAGCTTGGTTCAAGACTGTAGAGCGTAAAAAAAATATCATCAGACGTTTGAAAGATTGTTTCTGTTTGTTTCACTTACTTTTATTCGTGTAGTAGAGAGCAACACATCTAGCTAGATGTTAAAAGACTTTTAGTCATGAGCTGTTCGTGAGCAAAGCCTGTTTTTTAAAAGCAAAACAAGGTCCACTTTTCACTGCATCAAGTTTTATTGCTGCTCAGTCAGTGTGTGACACACACCAGTGATCACGTAATAACGTCCGTTACGTAAGAACTACCGCGGTTCAAATTACCGCCACCCTTCACTATGCAGCTTAATGAATATATGCAAATCAGTCCTCTACTTACTGGGATGTTTACCTCCGTGATTAACTGTATCTTCTGCAGAACATTTAAGATAATGAGAAGGAAACTGTCAAACCTGAAAGCCATGCACACCTATGTCATCCTGTTTCGCTTTTCGAGATGAGTTAGTGTTTTTTTTTCTAACCAGTCTTTTATTTCTTGATCCTTTGAGCTGGATTTTATTCTCACTACAAGAAAACATTGACTCTTTTTTTTAGTTGCTAAATGGTTTTAATATACTAAAGTGTATTAAAATAATTTACTAAATGATCTAAGTCATAAGGTAGGCCCTAAATTATTAGTACCTTTTAGCAGATAATCATTTAAAAACATTTTTATTTAACCAAAACGTTTGTTTCTGAAAGGAAATGAGAAAAGCAGCATTCTAAAGGTAATAAAGCAATTCTAAAAGAGTCAAAAAATTTTTAAATGTGATGTGTTTTCATTTAAAATTAATTTAAAACTGACATATGAAATTATCAATACCCTCTTCAACTATCAATGCTGCTGAGCAGCTTTTTGTATGTTTCCACTGATCTTTTAATGATTTGTCTTTGGTAATTCTCTGATGAAGAATCGCCTCCTAACCATCACCCTAATCTTTAGCTCCCTCTGCATAGATTCTGTCTCAGATTCAAGTCTTGAAAGATGTTTATATATAAATATATATATATATATATTTTTAAATCAAATCTAATCTTCCTGAGGTATACTGAATTTTTAGATTAACTTTACAATATTATTGAGGTGATAGTGAGTTTAGTGAAATATCTTACACCACGGACCAACTAACCTGTATTTTATTAAGCATCTCAATAAGTTGAATAAAGCAGATTTACCTTCCTTTTTGCAGAACTGAACTGCCGACGATTGGTAAAAACTCTTTTTACAGACATTGCCCAGTGTGCATTACGACTATAAGATGTAAATATGTAAATAAATACAATTAAACTTTATTTAAAATAATTTTATGAAACAAAAGTTTCACCAAAGTGCAATACTGCAAGACACGAAGCTATGCAAATAATTTAATCAGAGCAATAAAAGCACACAAAAAGAATTGTTAATCCAAATAAGTAAGATATAGGATACAAAAACAGGAAAATCGTTTTGTAAATTCTAAAAAAAAAAGAATCAAAGCTCTCAGCTCTATTTAAGCCACAGAGGTCTTTGGACACATTTTATGTGTATAAGAAAAATTTCCATTTCTTTTGTAACACAACAGAAAAGCCGCGATCATTACTCCATATCTGATTGAACCTGGTAGACAACAGGTTATTGGGCCCCGGTGTTATTGATGATGTTATAAAGGTCTCGTCAAGAAGAACCCTAAAAATCAGCTAGAAAATCTTTAAGTCAGTTGTGTGAATAATCAGAAGCCAGTTGAGTGACGTTAACAGAAGAGTTGTAATTGTTATATGATGAAATGATAAATTTAGACTTAGATGTCTATAATGTGCAGTTAGCGTTGTTTATATAAAGCTATATTAAGGAAGGTCTCAATTTTTCCTTTGTGATTTAGGATCCAAAAAAACAAAACATGTACACTTCACTGTAAAAAGGGAACAAAAATTTAGTAAAATTTTCTTGAAATGAATGCATTTTTTCTTGATTTGAGCAGGTAAAAAAGATTATTTGCCAATCGAATAAGATTTTTACCCTTAAAGTAGGAACAATTCATCTCCATCATCATTCTTCAAGTGCAGGATATCGAATTATCTTATTTTAGGTGTAGAACTACTAATCCCATTGGCAAATAGTCTTATTTACCTGCTCAAATCAATGAAACATAGACTAATTTCTAGAAAATTGTACTTACTTTTAGTTCCCTTTTTTGCAGTGTTGATCAAACTGCAACAATACTTTATACGTCTGAGTTTGAGAAATTTCATTTCAAATTTGAACCCAATGCCACACTTTGAAGCCTCCTGTGCTAGAGGCTGCTTCTCAGCAGTTCATATTGTGATTTAAGCACGTTGAGCAGCAACACTGTCCCACTGTAAATATCCCAAGATAATGAGAAGCGAGTGAAGAAGGCAACTTAAATGAAAACCTCCAGGGTGGATGCTGATTCCCACTTTTTTCCCTCTTTATGAAATTTTATGATTGTCTCGTGAAGTCTGTTTTTATTTCTGTGTTTTGATGGAAACACGTTGATGTTGTGAATTCATTATAGCAATCTACATACATGCTGAAGTATTATATTACTGCTAATTTCTAACTAATAAAAAAGGGTAATTTGTTGTTTTGATATTTTAACATCCTGCCTAGCTGTGGCTAGCAGTGAAAATGTAACCTGGTGGAAATAGCTGGCCATCTTTTTCTACAGATTTTAATAGTTACGATTACAGCGCTCGTTATTGTTATGTAAGAATATCAGTATTTTAGCTTTAACTTGTCGTGTGGTAAATATAACGAACTGTTGTACTTATCATGTTTGTCACGTTGTTCGTGTTTGTCTTCCTAGCCTAAAATACCTAAATGTGTCAGCCAACGCCTTGGAAAGCATCCCCCCCAGCAGCCAATCAGAGGAGAGCCTCAGCACTCTCCAGGAGCTCTACCTGACCGGGAACAACCTGAACGAGAACTGTGGTGCTCTGTTGGTCGGACACCAGAACCTGCGGATCCTTCATGTCGCCTACAACCAGCTGCTCTCTTTCCCAGCCAGGTGGGCTAGCTATGACAATTGTTAATATAACTTTTTGTGATTAAAGCATGTGTTTTTTTTTATTTTTAATGTGTCCTGGTTGTGTTTTAATGTGTCGCGCTCCTGTTTCCAGTAAGCTGAGTAAACTGGAACTGCTGGAGGAGCTCAATTTAAGCGGGAACAAGCTGAAGACGATCCCCTCCACCGTGTCCAGTTGTAAGCGGCTGCACACGCTCATAGCACACTCGAATCAAATAACCGTCTTCCCAGAAATCCTCAACCTGCCTGAGATCAAGGTTAGACTTGTTTCCCCCTTGCAAACATCGAACGGTTGCCCTCAGCATGTTCCAGCTCATGTGTGTTTTGCATGTTTTTATTTTTTTTATTTTTTACATGCAGCTTGTAGATCTGAGCTGCAATGAGCTGAGTGAGATTCAGCTACCTGACTCCCTGCCTGCCACGCTGCAAGAGCTGGACCTGACGGGCAACAGCAGCCTCACGCTGGAGCACAAAACCCTCAACCTGTTCAGGTGAGTCGCAGCATCCGGAGCTGCTGACAAGAGGCTTTACAAGCCTGAAACTGGTAAATCACAATGCCAGAGTAAAAAAAGAGCCTAAGGAATCAGAAGAATGCGATTCTATCACTGTGGGAGAGGTCGCTGAGGTAGCTAAAAACCTCCCCTGGGATCGCCTTGAGATTGCCCAGAATTAACTGGAGGATGTCCTAAGTCACAGGTGTCAAACTCAAGGCCCGCGGGCCAAATCCGGCCCATCAAGGTAAATTATTCGGTCCTCGAGAGCCAAAAAAAAGGCATATATCCTTTTATAGTGTATAAAGTGGCTAAAACTGTGCCTCCTGTAAGTGTAACTCACCCTAATATCAACTTTTTTTGCAGATAAACTGTATAAACTGGGCCTAAGAGTGCTACTTTTATGTTACTGTGTATTTTTTATACTACTGTGTGAACTGGAATGAAATTATGAAATGAAAAGTATCGTTTCTACACATGCAAGCGGCCCTTTTAATGACTTCATGATGCCATTGCCCCATATAGAAATTAGTTTGACACCCCTGTCCTAAGTGGATATATGGATGGATGAAACAGCACAAAAAAATCGCGAGATTTCTCTGAACACCTTCTTTGTTAGAGTTTTTTTTATGCATTCAGTACACACCTTTTTCTGCAGTGTTTCCAACTATTTTCTCTTTTTTTCCCCCCCCTCCAGTCACATTACCACGCTGAAATTAGACCAGAAGTCCCCGCCGACACCCGGAGACTCCCTGGGCTCCTCGGCTCTCTGGAAGCACGGTTACTCTGAGATGAGAGGCCAAAGGAATAAGTGTGTTCTCGTTCTATGTCTCCAAGATTTGTTTCATTTACAGTGAACAGGCTGTTACTTTTTTAGAAAGCATTTATTCTGACAGAAATGGCATGAATTAAACCGCTGTAAAATTGAAGTACACGTACTTTCGTGAAGGGCACAAATGGAGATACAACCTAGTCAAATACTGTTGCCCCTCATCCAGTCATTATCCTTTATCCTTGTAAAGTAACAAAATGTCAGTCTGTTCCTAATTAGGTGCATTGGCTATAAGGTACAGCACTGTGCAAAAGGTTTAGAAATAGGAGTCACCTTTTTTTTAAACCTTTAAAGTGGTGTTGATCTATATTTGTCCACACTTGCTTAAAGGTGCCATGACATCACTGTATAAAACATTTTATGTAGTTGATATTTCTACGTATGTAAATTCTCCAAAGAATTTAATAAAAAAAAAAAAGTCACTTTGTTGTTTTGTCAGGACATCTGACAGATTGGAGAATATGAATTACATAGATAATAACCTATGTAAAAAATTAAACAGTTTTCTGATCTGACTGTTTTGAGCAAAGAGACAAAGCTGACTGCCCCTGAGCAGGTGCTTTGGTACACACGTCTGACGTTCACATGGCCTCATCAGTCCACAATAGATCATATTAAACCCCCAAAACCTCAGAAAAATTAAATCTGCTGTCATGGCCCCTTTAAGGTCTTCCATACTTTGTCTGTTATGAGTTTAAATAAAAAAGCCTTTTCCACTGGTCAGCCATGAAGAATGACGATGCAACGTTATACTAAGATAAAATTGGTAAAAACTAAACAGATCGCTAAGCTTTAAAATGAAAAAAAAAGGTAGAAATAGGGAACCTGAGAATAAAATGTGATACAATGTTGACTGCATTACAAAAATAAAACCATGAAAATTTGAATTAATATCTGTGTTCTTGCTTGAAGACATTTTCATCTGGTAATCTTCTGTACCTTCTACCAAAGAGTACGCAAGTCTACTTGACAATTAGCTTTTAACAGGCCTCACAATAATAATAAAAATAACAAACCTGTTAAGTTGTAGTTGGAGATGATCAATGGACACCAAAGTGAAAGTCCCTTTTAACATCATAGTTAGGCAAAAAATAATAAGAAAAAAAAAACACAACCTATCATTGATCACTTCCTCTTTTTCCTTTATACTATTTGATCTGTCAACAGGGCTGGAGTGGGACTCATTTTCAGCCCTGGAGTTTCATGTCTCAAACCAGCCCACTTAAAATAACCTATTATTATTGAGAAATATGCAGATTTATTTCATATTTCCTCAGCACCATATTCTTCATTATATTAATTCTAATATTCACCTAATGTGTAATCTTACCTGCCCAGAGGGGACTTTTGGGCTCATAGCTGGTACTTGGTGCTGTGTAATTCCTTCTGACTGTGAGGAGCTATAAGAGAAAAATTCCCTGTTATGTGGCGTTGTATCATACTAATATTTAAACTATATAAACTATGTGTCACAACATCACAATATTCAGTGACTTGACAATTAACTTGTATGATGGTTTGCAGAGAACAGTTCAACATCTTGCCGTACTCATTTCATCATCCTCAATTCACATTTGAAACGTTGAGCTCATTTTATTGAAAAAGCTGTCACGTTTTGCACATTTAGCAGCGGCTGTTTTCAGAGCTTTCCTCTTTTTAATTTTACCAGTCTCTGCACCGCCCTTGCTGTTTCCACTCTCCATCTTTCAAACGCCATCGACGAGTGCACTGATGTTACGCCAGGGTGCGTCCTAAAAAACAAAACAATAAAAGAACAAAAAGAGCTGCCAGTGGAGGTAGAGACAGTCGAGGGATAGCGGTAGCATTGTAGCGTACGTGATCTCCTCTAAAGTGTTGTGAGGACCGAGCAGACTCACTCTGTGCTTGAAATACAATGTTGTGCAACATCATCAACATGTTACCTGTGCCAGATTTTGCTGAGCAGCATTTCTCTCAGATTAAATGGATTCTGGAAATTCAGAGTTGACTTCAATCCACCACTATTAATTCAATTCAACTTTATTTATTTAGCGCCAATTCAAGGCACTTTCCAAAGTAAAATTCAATCAGATTATACAGATTGGTCAAAAAGTTTCCTATCTAATTAAACCTAGCAGATTCCATCAAGTCTTGACAAGCAGCATTCACTCCTCCTGAGAGAGCATAGTCCCCAGTGGAGAGTCGTCTGCATTGTCCATGGCTATGCAGCAATCCCTCATACTGAACATGCATGAAGCGACAGTGGAGAGGAAAACTCCCCTTTTAGTAGACTGCACTGAGCTATATTATACACTGGAGTGCTGATTTTGCCGAAAAACTGAAGTCACTGGCCGCCATCTTGCTCCTCCCTACTCTCACAGAATCCCATAGCATTTGGTTGCAACAACAAGCAGTTTTCTGGCTGTGTGAAAACGTTTCACAGGTAATTCTACAGTCAGTGGATGTACTAACACTATCAACTACTAGGAAATTAGGTGCTGAAATATTTTACATGTTATTCATATTAAATAGATATATATGTATATATAAGTATGTGTATATGTGTATATGTATGTATACACATATGTAAATATATGTTTTTGTATATTGTTATTTATATATTTATAAATGTTATATATATATATATATATATATATATATATATATATATATATTTAAATGAATAAAATGCAAAATATTTCAGCACATGACTTTCTCAGTACTTGATATTTTTAGAACATAACATAAAAGTATATGGCATTTGATATTTTAAAAGTCTTAAGCCCCCCCCTGAACATGAGAAAATCCTCGTTATTCGATGCTGTAGCGCACATATTCCTTAGTTACTGGGGGAAAATAGGGAGTACCAATATGGCGGCTGGTGGCTTCAAAGCGACTCGTTCTACCAGCCGGCGATTAGCACTCCAGTGTATTATATAGCTCAGTGGTAGACTGATCCTGTGGCACTACATTTGAGTTGAAAGTGAGGCGCGAAGAACATGTGTAGATCAGAGTAAAAGAAGGCCAGCATTGGCAAAATACTCAGACAAGCCCAGTTTCAGGGCATTTGACTACACAGTTAAATAGTATAACAGGCCATACTGGTCAATATATATTTCAAATTATGCTGTTCGGTGAGTTTCTTTTGAATTTAACGTGATTTTAACCAGTATGTGTATCATTTTCTATGCGCCCTGCAGGTCTAAGTGCTTCATGCCCACAACAGGGACCCACACAGGGCTTCTCTCATCAGTTCTTACAGCTAACCTGCTGCATCCAATGCTGCCGGATGTATGAAATTCACAGGAGACACAGAGCCATCTGGTTATTAACACGGATCTGTTTGCGTGCAACAGGTTGTGTGTTTCTGTGCTCGCTGTGGACCGTTTTGGAGACGGCGGCGAAGGCTGCTACGGCATCTTCGACGGCGACCGCAACGAAGAGGTACCACGTCTCTTGCAGTGCACCATGGGAGACGTGCTTTGCGAAGAGCTACAGCACTCCAGGACCGACGCAGTCTACATGTGTAACACCTTCCTCACCTCACACAGGTAGGACCACCAGTCCGTTTGTGGTGTTTGTTGTTTAGCAGAGCAGCTTACTTATAGTTTCATTCCGGCTGAACAGGAAACTTGGCATGGCTGGACAGAAACTCGGTGCTTCTGCCCTGTTGTGTTACATCCACCGTGAGGTGTCCGAGTCCGGGGGCTGCTTTAGCCTCACGGTGGCTAACGTGGGCACGTGCCAGGCGATTCTGTGCCGTGACGGACAGGCTGTACAGCTCTCAAAGGTCTTCAGCTTGGAGAACTCCACTGAGGAGATGGAGAGGGTTAAAGTCCATAAAGCCATTATAACAGAGGTAATGCTCACGCTAAATGTAGTAGCTGCATATTCTACATGTGAAGATGCGAGGCAATGTTTCTGTGTTACTATTTCCCGCTCTAGGATAACAAAGTGAGCGGAGTGACGTGCTGCTCCCGCTTGTTGGGCTGCTCCTATCTGTCTCCCTGGGTGCTTCCAAAGCCCTGGGTGCACACCGAGCCGCTCTGTGCCAAGGATGAGTTCCTGATCCTGGGGAACCGGGCCCTTTTTGAGCGAGTGTCCTACCAGGAGGCTGTGCGCACTGTGCAGGCCGTGCGGGATCCGCGGGCCGCCGCCAAGAAACTGTGCTCCCTGGCCCAGAGCTACGGCTGCAAGGACAACATAGGAGCCGTGGTGGTGTCACTGCACGTCGGCGAGGACAGCTGCACTTGTGAGCCGCCGGCGTCGAACGACGAACTGCGGGGTCCGCCCCCGGCCCCCGTGCCGGTGTCCGCGCCCCCGTGCCCCAGCGATCCGGGAAACATCTCGTTCAGCAGCGGCATCGGCACCGAGTTCAGCAGCGAGACGTCAGCTTCAGAGGTAGGCAGCGAGGCGGGGTCCACCGCCTCGGACGAGCCCCCGTCCTCCGGCTCTGCGTCTCGCCCCGAGCGGCGCTGCAGCCTCCACCCTGCTCCCACGCCCTGCGGGATCATGGTGCCGGGTCCAGCTGCAGCTGTAACCCACCCTGGTGTTTTCCAGCGCCAGCCCTCCAGTGCTACATTCTCAAGCAACCAGTCCGACAACGGCTTGGACAGTGACGACGAAGCTCCACCCGAGGGGGTTATCTCCAACGGGAGCAAGTTAGAGGTTGAGGTAGACATCCACTGCTGCGCTTTCCAGCTCCGGTCCGGGGCCCTGGAGAGCCCGAAGGAGCTGAATCTTGAAAACCGTCACGGTAGAATGCGCAGACAGAACAGCGTGGTGGTTTCCGCCACAAACGGCTGTCTGCTGGCTGTGTGCGGGAGGGAGAACGGAGACCTCAAGAAGTCCCCTTCCACGTCCAGCCTGTTTGGTAAGAAGTTGTCCAATGGCTCTGTGGTGGCCCTGGAGGAGAGTCATAATATTATTGAGGTGGCCCTGGAGGCTCCTAAGAAGAAATCGGGATACTTCACCGCCCCAGCTCAGCAGGACCCAGAGGACCAGCTGATTGTGCCTCCTGGTCTTGAGCAGGAGATCAGGGAGCAGCTGAAAGGCCAGAGCCTTCTTGTCTCAGGCATCTCAACGCCACCAACACCCACTTGTGTAAAAGATCCACTGTGGGATCAACCGCACCCTCATGCGTTTGCCTCCAGCTTAGTTCCAGGCCCGGGCCTCGCTACCATCATGCAGCAGGAAGTCTATGATACAGCCCTCTAGGACGCTTGGACAGCCAATTGGAGGCATTTTGGATTGTGCCATTCTAGAGGCGTGGAGCTATCTCTTTACAGCTGGTTGGGTTGGAAGAAGTTGCCATTTAAATTTTTTTTTTCTTTTTGAAAAGACAAGAAACGCCTTTAGACCTTTGTCATTGACTGATACTGTGCCATTAAAGAGAGATAAACAGAACATGCTCTGAGTATCCACCACAATAGGGCTGAACAGGATTTCCACGTGTCCAGTATATCAACAGCATTTCCCTTTACTCGGAAAGTTAAGCAGTCTGATGCATTGTGGTCAAACCTACCCTTGAGGAACCCAAAGGTGTCTCAGGTTCTGCAGAGATGGATTAGTGCTGATGCTTGAAAAAGTGCCTACTACGGACGACACATCAGAAAGCTCAACGCATCCAGTTTAGGTGTTGGGATGAGAGCTTTTTTTAGTTACAATCAGACAGGGCACAGTTTTGTTTTTGTTTTTCAAACACTGGACATCCATGGACGTTTTTTTATGGCTGTTAATGTTTGGCCCGTTGTTTTCTTTATCAGACCCAGAAAAATATATTGAAAACTTGACTTTTTATGCCATAATCCCATATAAATATAGCCTAAATTAAGATGTGAAAGTCAAGCTTTGTTTAACCACAAAGACCTTTCAACTAAACATCAGTGGACGCCTTTACGTGTACGTCTTTTCAGAGTTCACTTTTCAGCCACGATTTCATGTTATTTAAACACAAAGCAATGTCAAAAGGGGTTAAACTCTTTACCCAAAGGTACATTTAAGGAGGAGTATCCTATTATACAGAAATGGTTCTTTCATTGTGGTACTTTGCTTAGATTTTAATGGAAGATATGTGCTGACCCAAAGGGCCCAAATTTTCCCTTTAAATTTGGGAGTCTCGTTTTTTCAAAACTGAAAAACTGGAACTGAAGAACATCTAAAGGCAACAAAAATTGCCGTTATGTTGCTAAAATTGTTGATTTGGGGGTTAGTTTCTTAGAATATTTCACACTGAATAAATCATTGCAGAAAACATCCTCTATAACTACTAAGGGATAAACACTGAATGCACTACCTAGCACCTCTGAGCCGTTTGACATTGAAACTGTTTAGCTTTACTGAGCTGAAGTGCTAGTGACAACAGAATAACCAATCATCAAAATAATAATCTACATAAAACCTACATTGCAGAGAAAAAAAACACAAATATTTTAACTTTAGGCAGTTTGAACATAAACTGATTCATTAACTTACGCAAATCAGCCAGATAATAGTTGCAAAGATATTAAAAAAAAGTTTTATCTATCCTCTTATTTGAAATCTCTTTTCATATTAAAACAAGTTACAATTATTCTTAGGAATTAATATTTGAAGCAGCTGATATTAGTTATATTATATAGAGATATTATGAACAAACTTACACAAGGTACACTGCATTGCCAAAAGTATTCGCTCCCCTGTCTTGACTTTCATATGAACTTCACTGGCCTCCCACTCTTAAGCCATAGGGTTCATTACCAGATTGACCCATGGCTTTAAAGCCATAACAGCTTCAACTCTTCTGGGTGGGCTGTCCACAAGACTGTGGAGCATATTTATGGTGATTTTTGACCATTTTTCCAGAAGCGCATTTGTGAGGTCACACACTGATGTTGGACGAGAAGGCCTGGCTCTCAGTCTCCGCTCTAATTCACCCTAAAGGTGTTCTGTCGGGTTGAGGTCAGGACTCTGTGCAGGCAAGTCAAGGTCACACACACCAAACTCTCATCCATGTCTGCACGGAGCTGGCTGTTTACACTGGTGCACAGTCGCATTGGAAGAGGAAGGGACCATCTCCAAACCGTTCCCATAAATTTGCATTCAGCATTCCTTTAACTAAAACTCACACCAGAACCCTCCCTGCAACAAACTTTACACTTGGCACAACGCAGTCAGACAACTACCGTTCTCCTGACAACCGCCAAACCCAGGCTGGTCCATCAGATTGCCAAATGGAGAGGGGTGAATCGTGTCTCCACTGCTCTGGAGTCTGCTGGCGGTGTTGTGGATTTAGCTGAAAATATCCCTTCTTGTTGAAAAAGACGACTGGAGATTCGACTTCATATTTTTGTCACTTTTACTTCTGAACTGCGGCAAAAACAAGCATATACATAGAGCTACATTTTCTAGAATGTAGAAGAAAAACTGGCTTCTTCGCTAGTCAGAAATCTAAAACCAACAATCATGGCTGACAATTGGCACCCACGCCATCTAGTGGAGAAATACTTGTACGATCAAACCCAGTACAATCTTAAACTGAATTGTATTTATTCCATTCTATTTATTTAACATCTAAACAATATGAATTAACCATATTATATTCAACAGGCGGCGTGCTCTACACCAGTGGTTTTCCTCCCACCATCCTGCATGTTTTAGACGTGTCTCTGCTCCAGCACACTTGCAGCAAATGATTGCGTGACCGCCTCAGCACCATCAAGGGCTGCAGTGGCCTGTTAATCACAGATTTTTTTAAATATTTATTTAAGTAATCCTATCACAGAACCACGCTGGAACTCACTGAGCTCCTGGACGTGACCCATTACATCACCAATGTTTGTAGAAACAGCCTGCTTGACATTATACACCTGTGGCCATAGAAGTGATGAGAACACCTGATCTTCATTATTTGGATGGGTGAGCGAATGCATCTGGCAATATATCGTAGTGTACCGTTTGTTCTCACATGTAGATCACGCATTGATTCATTTCCTTCGTCGTTCTGCTTACTCTGTCGAATATTGGACCTAAGAGCTGCTTTACCCGTATGAAACAGTGGCCGGTCGGGGGGACATAGGATTTGTCGGGGCATGTTGAACATTTGGCTGGCGAGAAATCCCTCATAGCTGATGGAGAGACCTGTAACTCAGTCTCCTGACTTGACATGAACAATATGTAAATTAATCAGAACAAAAATCTTTGGGGAAAAAAGTCTTTAGAGCAATCTTCTAACAATTAAAAAAAAAAACGTCTCATCATTAGAGGCTTCTCTTGTTTTGATATCATTTTTTTTCCCATCTATGCACATTTCCATGTTTGCTATAGTTTTATCATTGGTCAGATCTCAGCAGTAAGCCCACAATAATTAAAATATGAAAGCAACAGCAGTATATGGTATTGAATACCGGAATATGTAATAAATCGTTTCTTATCCAAAGCTTTGGACGCCTGTATCATATTACATAGACTGCACACAGGTCCCTCAACAATTGTTTGGACCACTGGTAAAGAGGTGATAAAAGCCTTAAAATGAATTTGTTTCTTACAGTGAGCTTTGAGATCTTTTACCTCCCTCACCATCCTCCTCACTGTTTGAACAGATAAAAATGGCCCAGCCTTGTTTGTCACAGTTCATTTTGTTTAAAACTTGTTTAGGTTTTTGCGCTGAATGTAGACACTGCAGTTGTGGTTAGAGTACCCAAAAATTTTTATTCAAGTGAGATTTAGCCTTGCTTCAAAATGATATTACTCAAGCAGTAGTCAAAGATTACCAATCAAATAGTTCAGAGACATCCACGCTCATCTACCTTTAAAATAAATTAATGTAAAAAGTTCTGGTTATGTCTAACAGTTGCCAGGGTTCCCAGTAAGTGTGATTATGGCTGTTCTGTAAGAAACTATTATTTCTTACTGTATTTGCACCCCTGGCCCCCTCTAATTATTATATTTGTTCTACTTTGACCCTAACTTCAGTAGTTTTGGTATTCCACATCTGTTGCATAGTTGGACCTACAGCTTTTTGCCTTAAAGCGCCGTCGTTTGAAACAAGAAGTCCTTTGGGTCGTCCATCTGTGTTGTGTTTCTCTAACAGTCCTCTTTAAAGGCCAAGAGAACAGAGAGATCTGTCCTTAGTTAGCGAGAACAAGAGCAAAACTCTTTCTGACCAGGACATTTATTATTTCACAGGAACTTATTGGGAGTCCTTATAAAGGTCCTTCCCCCCGCAGCATTTTTGTGTAATACTTCTCAGACATTACGTAAATAAAAAAAAAAGGTTCCTCCCAGATCATATGTCAAGAACAAGGAACAAGAGCTCCCAAACCAGGGCTGCGGGAGTAAAATGATGTCATTTCGTTTCTGCAGCCCTTGGAGAGAAGAAATGTCTCTGTTCTTGCAGAGTATGTACAGGCCTTAAGTCTGTGGATGTTTTCCATGAGGAATTTGCAGTTTCATGTTTTTGCAGGTTTTTGCACCTTCAACAAAACTAACACTGGTATAAGCACTTTGTTCTTAAAAAAAAAAAAAAAACTCCCAATGAAATCTGCAGTCATGTATGTTTCAACTTAATGTTTAACCGTTTAACGACGTGTTCTGCAACTCTTTGGCCCTCCACAGTCACACACATCACCTCTTGTTAAAAGGGAAGATAGTTGAAATGGACATCAGTAAAAGTGGGATAGATTATGGCGGGACATTCTAAAACGCTTAACGTGAAAAAGCTTAACGTGGCTTAAGGTAGGAAAACAACGAGGAATCATCACCAAATTTCGCATGGCCATATCTTGTCATGAAGACTTAAGCCTGTCAAAAAAAAAAAAAAAACGAAATCCAACGATTATAGAAGATATCTCACATTAACGTTTTCTTCTTCATTGGCGCCTATGGTGAGAAAAAGGCTTAATGTGGTTTAATGTACCTAATCAACGATCAATGATCACCAAATTTCTCTTTCATATTGCTCCTAATAAGCACATAAAACTGTCAAAATGTCAAACCCAAAGTCCAATTATTATGGACGTTATCTAACATTAAGCGTTTCTGCTTTCATATAGCCAGCCTCTATGCCTATGAAATACTTAATGTCATATAACGTCCATAATAATTGGACTGTGGGTTAGATTTTTTTTATAGTTTTAAATGGTTATGATAAGCAATATATAAGAGAAATTTGGTGATCACTGAGCATTAAGTACATTAAACCACGTTAAGCCTTTTTCTCGCCATAGGCGCCAATGAAGAAGAAAACGTTAATGTGAGATATCTTCTATAATCGTTGGATTTCGGGGGTTTTTTTTTTGTTTTTTTTTTTTGACAGGCTTAAGTCTTCGTGACAAGATATGGCCATGCGAAATTTGGTGATGATTCCTCGTTGTTTTCCTACCTTAAGCCACGTTAAGCTTTTTCACGTTAAGCGTTTTAGAATGTCCCGATTATGGCCCTCTTGTCACAAGCCGACATTTATTTCCGGAGCTTTGTTTGATTCTCTTTGCTTGCAGTATCATCTTTTAATGTCTTTACCTTTTGTTATCATCTGCACTAATCAGACTGAAGGCGTTCCATTGCTTATACTCATAGCTAACACTTGATTAAAACATTGTGCTGATTTGTTAAGTCTCTAACAAGTTTAAAACTAAAAAAAAAATGCCCCTAAAAATAATAAAACAATAAAACCACCGCCTCAAATTCTAGACGCGCATTCTATTGAAGTCCCTGAATTATTTTTTCTAAGATCGGACAAGATCACGTTTTACCTACGGAGCACTTTGATGATATTTAATCGTTGTCACTTTATCGACCCGTGTCGGAGATGCCGAGCACGTGGGACTCTGTGGCTCTGACGTCCGCCCATCCTCCTGCTGCTTCCGGCGTCTGGACAGAAGTCAGGGAGACCTCCGCGGGACCCTGCAGACATTCTGAGACAGATTATGATTGTGCAAGTCAACAGAGGAGAGCTTGAACTTTCCCAGAGGTCTCACAAAACTGTGCGATCTTTTCAGTTCTCTTGTAAAATATGCAACGTGTCAAGTGTAAATATAAGTATGTTGAAAGTGTCACTTTACCGACTGAAACCACATAAATCCTGTCACTTAAAATGTCTTAATATCGAGTGCCGTGTGTATGTATGATGTAGTTGAGGTTGTGTTTATATGTTGCAAAGGGCATTTTTTTTTTTTTTTTTTTTGAGTCCGCCCCTTCCCTTGGTCAGCTTCTTTGTGGTTTGTTGCTGAATATGACATTCCTCTGTGGTGTTCTCTGAACCAACCGAGTCGATTTTTGACACCATTTGACCCTCTTAAACTGTGCCTGTCTCCTGTTCGATGCCATATATATATTTTTTTAACCTCCAGCTTCAAGTATATTTGATTTCACTGAAATTACTCAGACTGGATGCACAGAAACAGGAAGAGGGAGCTGTGAAGAGTACACTTTGGTTCAAAAGACAACATTTACCACCTACTGAGTAGAGGAAATGCACATTAAGAGCATTAATAGCATTTTTTTTTCTTTCTCATGATGAATTTAGTAACTTTGGAGGAGTACGTCCTCTTTGCACATCTAAACAAGCTTGCAAAGTATCCGTGTTTTCTGTGTAGTGTGAAGTGCATGCATGCTTGTGTGACCAATGGTTTGACTGTAACTCTGTGTGAACTGTGAACGAAAATGATCAGAGGCGCTCCAACTGTATAACATGTGACCAAAGTAGCCACTGTTTAATGCCATATTTCCTTTCTGCAGATTATTTTTTCAGATATGCTTGATTCGTTGTATGTTTTTTTTTTCTTTCTCAATGCCAAGAAGCTTGATGTTTATTTTTCTACTACATTCTATCAGGCTAATTTTTATTTCCCTCTTCACTTCAGAATTGAGAACTATAGGGATTCCTCAGAAAGCTGTCACTCATGAAGGCACCGTTGAGGGTACTAACTTTAACTGTATTTCATACTGGAAGCATGTCCTACAAGTTAACTGAGAAACTTATAGTATATACAAAATATGTTTTTATTTGTATAAAATAAAGCGTATCCAATATATTTTTTTCTAGCATGCCGGTTGCTGCTAAAAATTTAGGTTGAGTAACAAACATTGTTTAGGAATGGAGATAGCAAAGAGCACTTTTCCTATCTCCTGCTGTTTTTCAGAGGCATACTCATTTGAACCTTCTGTGAAATAAAAGATAATCACTTTTTTTATTTCAAATGCTGCTATTATTATTATTATCATCATCATCAGTTTCTAATGTGTTTTAATTTTCCAATTAACTTTAAGCCAAGTAGCAATAAAACTTTTTACTGTGAATGGCTTTGTCCAGCGTTCATTTTAAGTACCGTGTTTACGAACAATTTCTGCTACAAAGCAATATGTACAAAAATTATTTACGCCTGTCAACAATATGCATGCCGTCTACTTCATGAGAAATCTCAAATGTCTAAAATATAAGAAGTAAAAAGGCAAGATAGATTTTTTTTGTACATTTACTTGGGTTTTATTCCAATTTATGACCAAAACACCAAAATTTTTAAACTTTTTCTGAGTGTTTAATTACGCCCCTAAAGGGCACACAATATGAAACAATCAGTTTAAACACACATGTGTACCTTAAAATATACATTCTTTAATTATTTGTCTTGATTTCATTATAGTTTTAACAACATTTAAAGATGGTAAAATTTGCAACTATATAAAAAAAAGAGACTTGCCAGAACTATTTTCTTTACTTGTGAACACCTTGAATGCACCAACTGAACTCTTTCAGTGCATTGCGCAACACGGTAGGCGCCATCTACTGGAGGAGTTAAAAAATGCACGCACGTACAGCCTGGCAGAGGTTTAAAGACTCATAATTGTACATCAAAGCCACTTCTAATACCTTCTCTGTTCGAAATTTTTTCAAGTCACCATTAACAAAAATATTTCTCACTTTTTCAGACTTGAAAATCAGGCCAAATAAAGCTATTTCAGTTTAAAAGAGAAGTAATAATACCACTTCTAAAAAGAAGTCATGACAGTTTCAGGCCTACTATAACAAATTAATTTTAAACTAAAAATCTCAAGGTTATGTTAGACACATTAGATTTCTTTTCCTGATTAAAAGACTAAAAAAGATTTTCAAATGTTTACTTAGGTCAGTTCAGTCTGTTTTACCCTTGCATGCTGAATTGTGGGAAACAAGGTTTAGTTTTTTTATATTCAAAATCACATATAAGGAATAAAACACTGATGTGATCATTTCACCAGCGTCGGTTCTGCCTAAACACATCCGATATTAAAAACCATTTTGCAATTTTTTCCCCCCCAGGAGGCTTAATGTTCTGTTGTATATGTCATACAGAGGAATATAAGTACTTTGTCAATTACCTGTTTTTATATGCCAGATAATAAAATCGTATACACAGTTTAGGTAGTTTATTGTGACATTTACAAAATAAATCATGCTCAGTACAAATGTAAACAAAAGTGTAAAGAATAAAAAAAAAGTAGTCTAGTTTACATTAAAAAGTTAATGGATTACAAATGTTTACATGGGAAACAATAAGAAAAGGAAATCCCTTTACAGTCTATTCAACTTTTGCTCTAATGCGAGCGAGAAAAGCCGGTTTAAAAACGGCTCTCCTCATTTGATCTTTCCTTCTTCAGCTCCCGCACCGATCTGAAGGCCCTGACGGTTACCACCCCGCCAAAGATGAAAACAAAGATCCCCGCCACCCCAAACAGACCTCCCGCGATATCTGCCCCATGGAAGCGACACTCAAAGCCCTTGTGTCCTTTGCTCTTGTACATCTGCTCTCTCTCCAGACAGATGGGGTTTTGGTAGGTTTCCTGTAGCTTAACGAAGTAGAACGCCAGCCCGGCGACGTAACCCAGGCTGATCAGAAAATTCACAACAGCCTCCCCAAGCAGCACGGGGGGCCGGCGGTAAGGCACCCTGAAGACCCCCAGAGCAAACACGACAAAGGCATACATCATCAAAATCCCCCCGCAGGCCATGGCAAAGGCATACGGAGGCCGCTTGAGCTGGTGGAACAGGCGGTCCAGCTCCTTGACCCTGTCTGCGTCAGCCCCAGCGAAGGCGTTGGCGCCTCCAAAGTAGTATTGGTAAATTCCTCCGTAGCTCGCCAGGTCGCGGTAACCCCCGTTGTTGCTGTACGGCACTCCGGCGCAGATTACGATGAGAAGATTCACGGCGACCTCCATGAGCTGGCAGATACCTGACAGATGGGCAACAGATTGAAACGACGTTTTTTTTTTACGACCGACATTCAAAAACGGCAGATTTTGCACGTCTGTTGCTGGATGTTGACATGCAAAAAATGTTTCACAGGAAATGGACTTGCCTCTGGAGCTTAGGACGTATCTTAAATTGTACAGAGCTCGTCTGTGCTGTTGTTGATAAGCCTCGGGGCAACGCTCTGGTGTTTCTCTGAGCCTAAAAAGATAATGCAGTTTTGTTCAGAGGTGCAACATGACCTCCGTTGTAACTTCAAACAAAAATACTGAGTTTTTGTTTTTTTTAATCAGATGTTATCTTACGGTATTGAGGGTCCTATATCATAGATGTATGATATAGGACCCTTGTGAAAATGAGGGCTTATCCCCTCTCTCTCCCTGTTGTCTTTGTGTCTTCGGTCACTGCTGAGTGGCTCCTCCACATCTCTTGGGTTTTGGCTGTGTCTCTGGTGATCATACAGAGAGTGATGTCCCCCGTGTGAGTAATCCCTGCTCTTGGACACATCGCTCCTCTGATGGTGTCTTCCCCTGTCTGGCATCTCCCTTCGCCTGCCGAAGAAGATTATGGACATGAATCCTATTACTGACTCCAATAAGGATCGGAGCGGATGGTTGACTTGTGTCTCTGTGAAAGAAGAGGGAGCCCACAAGAAAGACGGCGAAGCAGCGAGGAGGAATATATACAGTCAAAGCCAAATACTTACAAATAATTAAAAAAAAATTATTTAATGTTTGGCATTAAATCAGACTAAAGGTTTTTCATTTTCATGTTCATTTGATGTTACAAAAAATGATTTCTATTTGCCTAATTTCTAAAATGTTTCTTAATGGCAGCATTGCTTTTAAACTATTTAACTTAGCTACCCTTCTACAGGCTCATCATCAGTTTGGTGGAATTTCAGCCCCTTCCTTGTGTAAATGAGTCGGGTTTGTAGGACGCCTTTCTCGCACACTTCTTTTCAGCTCGGCCCAGAAATTTCCTATAGGACCGAGATCGGGGGTTTATGACAGCTACAACAAAACATTACCTTTTTTTGTCCTTAAGTCAGTTTGTAGCTAATTTGCCGGGATGCTGGCCATTGTCTATTTGAAAGACCAGTTTGTGTTCAAGCTTTAACTACTTGTCTGATATCTTGAGATGTTGCTTTTATGTATTCCTTTTATGAAATGCAACAGTTTCTCCTGCAGTAAACCACCCCCACAGCATGATTCTGCCACCTGCGTACTTCACAGGTAGGGTGATTCAGAGGTTTGCAAGCTTATTGGCTTCTTCCTCTCTGAGTTGCCTTTTAGCCTGCAGGACTCATTTCACTCATTTTTGATGACACTGTAGCAGCTTCAGTCAGTAACTTCACAAAGTCTTTTGCTCTTGTTCCTGTGCATGACGCACTCACTTCTCCACCCAAATTGCATATCAGATCGCGTCCTTCTGTAGTGCTTGTAAACACGCGATCCACAAAGAATATTTGCAGAATGATGTAGTGGAAATGTCCTTACTGGTAAAAAGCTAAAAGAAGTTCAAGTCGGGCAACACGAAACACAACAACTTTAAACAATAAACTACAACATTGGCAAACAATGGTTCTTTTATATTACAGCCCTTACGTCATCACAGGAGCAAAACATTCGCTCAGATTGATGCGCTTTTCCTATTAAAACTGCCATGATTGCGGGTTTTAAGCAGAACCTATTTGTTTTAAACCCCAAATGTCGTTTTTAGCCTACCTTGTTTTCCTTTACATCAAAAAAAAAAAAACACAATCCACCTGTGCCAAACAACTTCCTGTCGGAGAGTTCGTCCTCCCTTCACCTGTTCTCTCTCCACGCCCACTTGATCTGAGATTTTTCTGTGTTTTGTCTCTAACTTTATGTCCTCTGACTGATTAACGAGCTGCTGCGTCGATGAGGACTCGGTCAGGTCCTCCACGCGTGAAACGTGAATGCACCCATGTGTTTATTAAATCAGCATAACCAAAAACTGTTCTTTAAATGTGAGGCTAAATGTGACGTTATGTCGGGAAATGAGGACGAAATAGCGTCAGATAACTTTTACTGTCATTGTTTCGTTTGGACATTGTTTCAACGCTACAATAAGACTTCTGTACCCACTGGGAATGGCGATGAAAGTTACACATTTTGTATCAAATGAACTTCAAAAGTCCGAAGATTTGCGACGCACGCGCCAACCCGGACACAGAGCACGAGGTCACGCGTCGTGATCGTGAGCGTACCACTGAGCTGTATTATACACTGGAGTGCTAATCACCGTCTGTTTGAACGAGTCGCTTTGAAGCCACCAGCCGCCATATTGGTACTCCCTATTTCCCCCCAGTAACTAGGGAATATGTGCACTACAGCATCGAATAACGAGGATTTTCTCATGTTCTGGGGGGGCTTAAGACTTTTAAAATGTCAAATGCCATATACTTTCATGTTATGTTCTAAAAATATCAAGTACTGAGAAAGTCATGTGCTGAAATATTTTGCATTTTATTCATTTAAATATATATGTTTAACATTTATAAATATATAAATATCAATATACAAAAACATATATTTACATATGTGTATACATATATATACATATATACATACACACATACTTATATATACATATATATATATTTAATATGAATAACATGTAAAATATTTCAGCACCTAATATCCTAGTAGTTGATACTGTTAATACATCCATTGACTGTAGAATTACCTGTGAAACGTTTTCACTCAGCCAGAAAACTGCTTGTTGTTGCAACCAAATCCTATGGGATTCTGTGAGAGTAGGGAGTAGCAAGATGGCGGCCAGTGACTTCAGTTTTTCGGCAAAATCAGCACTCCAGTGTATTATATAGCTCAGTGGAGCGTACTCGCGTTACCAGAAGCACTTCCGCCGAGGAAAAGATGCCTTTCAATATAAAAGTCCAGCGTTCTTACTCAAATAATAGAACATTAATGACGGATTTGTCTGAGTATCGTTATTGCACGAATCCTGAAAGGAGCTTGGAGTAACTGCGTTGTGCTAAAACGGAGCATAATGGCGTTTAATTATTATTGGTTCAAGAAACCATCTTTGCATGTAAATTATCTGTGACCATTTTGAACTGCTGTCCTGGTGTTACCTGTTTTTTTTTTTTTTTTTTTTTTTTCTGACACCAAAAGTGACTTTGTATATTTGGAAGAATTCCACATAAATGTCCTACACTTGTGAAGTTAAACATTTCTATTTACTGGTAACATTAACGTCTAGGTATAGGCCTGTATTAAATTCCGTGCAATAACAATGATTACAACGACTACATTTTCACAGTATCGGTTTTAAAACCAGATTTAGGGCAGAAATGTAGCAAATGTAAGAAAAAGGGTGTGTTTAGCTGCTAAAGATGCCTCTTGTACCCTACCATTTGTGGTTTTAAAACACCAGTACCTTAATATGAGAAATAAATGATGCTTTTAGTTTCCGCAATACGATTTTCCGTTTTTTTTTTTTTTTTATCTTTTTGTGACCAGATATATCTCCTGACAGCTAATTATTTTTGGTAAGCACTGGAATTGTGAGCAGCCAGCTGTCCAGCAGCGCAGGTTTATTTGCAGAAAATGGTGTGTTGTGTATTCAGTGGGAGCCTGAGAAATACATG